>NC_060149.1:958541710-958844740 GCF_021461385.2 Schistocerca piceifrons
ATATGTAACAAATTACAAAAAAATATAGAAAAGTAATTACAAAAGCAAAATTACTATGTAATGATAAATTAATAAGAAAATCAGGCAATAAATCAAAAACTATTTGGGGAATTGTGAAAAGGGAAACAGGTAAGGGCCTCAAGGATCAGGAAATAGTACTCAAAAATAGTGAAAATATTGAATTAAAAGATGAAACTCTGGAAAATTACATTAATAATTACTTTTTAAGTGTACCAGTGTCATTAAGTAAAAACTTTACTAAACATGAGAAATTAACAGCCCTAAAAGTAGACAGTAGTATGTTGTTAATTCCCACAAATGATAATGAAATATTAAAGGTGATAAAGAGTCTAAAATCAAAAATGTCTGCAGGTGTGGATGAAGTGCCTGTGTCAATAATAAAAAAAGTTGCCCAACAAATTATAAAGCCCCTGGTACATATTGTCAATTTGTCTCTCAGCGAAGGTGTGTTTCCTGAGAGGTTGAAAATATCTAAGGTTAGACCTCTGTTTAAAAAAGGAGATCCATACAAGGTAGAAAATTATAGACCAATATCCCTTCTCCAATCATTTTCAAAAATTCTAGAGAAATTAATGAAAACCAGACTCATAAATTACTTAGATGCTCACAAACTTCTAAACTGCAATCAATATGGCTTTCACTCAGGCCACAGCACAGAATCAGCTATCCATGCCTATACCAAAGAGATTGTCAGGAGTCTCGACACTAAAAAATGTGTAGTGGGAATTAACTTAGATTTATCTAAAGCTTTTGATACAGTAAATCACAAAATTCTGTTAAACAAGATGGAGGCAATAGGTGTAAGGGGAGTTGTGAAGCAGTGGTTTGAATCTTACCTTCAAGATAGAACTCAGGTGGTAGAAATCATCGCAGAGCATAAAAATCAGAAAATCAAGTGGGTCTCAGATGCAAAGAAATTGGAAATAGGTGTCCCACAGGGCAGTGTTCTCGGTCCTTTATTATTCTTGCTTTATATAAATGACATAAAAAATCCTAATATTTCTACCAAAATAATGTTGTTCGCAGATGACACTAGCATAATTATAAGTGATGATAAAAAATCATTAACCACCACAACTGATATAGTCCTGAAATATATTCAACATTGGTTTAATGCTAATGAGTTAACACTTAATCTAAGTAAAACAAATTATATACAGTATGGCAAAGCAACTCAAGATATGGACCTCCAGTTAAAACTAATGGATAAGAAGATAGAGAGTGTACAATCCACAAAGTTTTTGGGCATGCACATTGATCAAAACTTAAGCTGGAAAGACCATCTCAAGTACTTATCCCACAGGCTCAATTCGGCATGTTTTGCATTGAGGATATTATCTAGAGTATGCAGCACAGACTGTACTAGACTAGTGTATTTTGCTTACTTTCAGTCCATCGTGTCTTATGGCATAGTGTTCTGGGGTAAAACTAAATCAAGCTTAACAGATATCTTCAAATTTCAGAAAAGAGCTGTACGAATCATAACACATAACTCTCCAAGAACTCATTGTAGGCCCCTTTTCAAAGAACTGCAAATACTCACAATACCATCACTGTATATTTTTAAAAGCATTCTGTGTACAAGAGCACATATGAAAAATCTACGTACAAATGAGGACTGCCATAATTATAATACTAGAACTCGTAAGAATTTGTATGTAGAAAGGGTAAGGACAACACAAACCCAAAAGCATGTATGTTATTTTGGAATAAAACTCTACAATGCTCTGCCAGTGTACATGAAGGCAATAATAGATGAAGTAAAATTTAAGACTGAACTTAAAAATTACCTTTTAAGCAAAACTTTCTATGACGTAGATGAGTACTTTGATTGTGTGTAAATTTATTGCCAAAAATTTTAATTTGTATCTCTAAATTTGTACTTTTAAAAAATGTCTTGAAAGTGATATTCCATTATTATGTCTGTAGTACTTGTACTAGTATGATAACTTTGTTGTGACAATTCCTACATCATGTAAATGATATACAGGAAGATAATAAAATGAAATGAAAATGAAATGAAATGGAAAAAACTGGCAGAAGTCAACTTTGGGGAAGATAATTTTGGATACTGGAGAAATGTAGGAACATGTGAGGCAATACTAACCTTGCGACTTATCTTAGAAGATTAAGGAAAGACAAACCTACATTTATAGCATTTGTAGGCTTAAGAAAACTTTTGACAGTGTTGGCTGGAATACTATCTTTGAAATTACGAAAGTAGCCAGGGTAAAATACAGAGCACAAAAAGTTACATGTGTCTTCTATGGAAATCAAACTGGAGTTATGAGAATCGAAGGACGTGAATGAGTAGCAGTAATTGAAAAGAGAGTATAACAGGATTATAGCTTATCCCTGATGTTATTCAGTCTGTGCTTTGAACAAGGAGTAAAGGAAACGATGGAGTAATTTGGAGTAGAAATTAAAGTTGAGGTAGAAGAAATAAAAACTTTGGTGATTGCAAGTTGTCAAGAGACAGCAAAGAACTTGGAAGAGTTGTTGAACAGAATGGACAGTGTCTTGAAAGGAGGATATAAGATGAACATCAACAAAATTCCAGCAAAGGTAATAGGCTGTAGCTGAATGAAATCAGGTGATGCTAAGGGAATTAGATTAGGAAATGAGACACTTAAAGTTGTAGATGAGTTTGATATTTTGGATGCAAGATAATTGACAATGTCCAAAGTAGAGATGATATAAAATGTAAGCTGATCGGTTTATGGGGCACATTCTGAGACGTCAAGGGATCACCAGTTTAGTGTTGGAGGGCAGTGTGGGGGGTAAAAATCATAGAGGAAGACCAAGAGATGGATACAGTAAGCAGATTCAGAAAGTACTTATTCAGAAATAAAAAGGCTCACATGGGATAGAGTAGCATGGAGAGCTGCATCAAGCCAGTCTTCGTACTGAAGACCACTACAATAACAATATCCTGTGACCAAAAATCACATAAAAAGCAGAATGATAATGGTTTCTATTGTTGTGAAACTGCTGCAAGACATGTTTACATGCATCGACCATTTTCTACTTCTCAAGTTGAAATCAAGAAACAGCATGTTCCACAACAGCTCAGAGTGTCTTGGGGTCATGTTCAGAAAGTGTTGTACAATGAGTGCCTTGAATTCAGCTGTTTTTAATTGGAGCACTGATCACAACATCCTTCGGATAACCCCACAGCCAGAAGTCACACGGATTAAAATCAAGTGACATGGATGACCACATTCTAAGGAAATTATGGTTGATAATAGTAGAATTTCCTAAATGCCTTTGCACTGGGTGTGTGATGTGTGGAGGAGAACAGGGTTGTATAAAAAAGATCCCGGCCACACATCCACACTGTTGGAGAAATGTAATAATATTGGTGTGCATCAAAGATGGTACAGGTAACAGGTCCCGCAGAACTCATGTCCTCAAAAAAATACAACCCTGCTGTAAACGATGCCATCACCCCACACCACACAGTCACCTTTGCAGAATAAAGTGGTTTTTTTTTTGGTCATCAGTCTACTGACTGGTTTGATGCAGCCCGCCACGAATTCCTTTCCTGTGCTAACCTCTTCATCTCAGAGTAGCACTTGCAACCTATGTCCTCAATTATTTGCTTGACGTATTCCAATCTCTGTCTTCCTCTACTGTTTTTGCCCTCTACAGCTCCCTCTAGTACCATGGAAGTCATTCCCTCATGTCTTAGCAGATGTCCTATCATCCTGTCCCTTCTCCTTATCAGTGTTTTCCACATATTCCTTTCCTCTCCGATTCTGCATAGAACCTCCTCATTCCTTACCTTATCAGTCCACCTAATTTTCAACATTCGTCTATAGCACCACATCTCAAATGCTTCGATTCTACTGGTACTGGTTGATGTGCATGTGGATTTTCCATTGCCAATTTTCTGCAATTCTGTATGTTGGAGATGGAAATGGGCTTCGTCTGATCCACAGAATGTTCCATTGCCATTCATTGTCCAATTCCATGTGAGCAAGGAGTTCCAGATCAAGTATTCATCTTGCTGGTAGGTCAGCAGGAAGCAACTTCTGAACATGGGTGATTTTGTGTGAACAGTAATGCAGGATATTTTGTAGGATTTTATGCGCCATGCTTGTAGGCATGGCCAGTGCTCTGGCAGTTCCCTATGCACAGCATGTTTGCGTGCCACTGCTTGACCCCTCCTGCAGTTCTGTGGCCACTACTTTGATGGACGTCAGTTCAGCTGCTTTCCTCCCTCCGCCACACTCACACTGCACTTCAAAACAGCCTGTCTTTTCGCATTTTGTAACGATTTTCTCCTGACCCTTAGCAGACATTGGACAAATGCCTTTTTTCATAATCTCGAGTGTCTGGAACTTCTGCAGTGCTTCTGGCATACAGTCACCGTTCTTGTAAAGAGCCTTATCAGCAGTGTGCGACGCTTCATGGAGACAGCCATGTTGGGTGTCTCGGATGCAAACTGAGCAACAGTCATGTGACGTGCATCAGTCGGTTTGCATATTCGAGTGCTTACAATACCATCTAGTCATAAAATTTTTTTCAAATTTTGTTTTTGGTGCATGACATTTCGCTCTGCGTCAGTATTGTGCTGTTCAAATCTTATAATATGCTGTTCAAATTTGATGTCATTCTGATCAGTGGTTCTCTTTCTACAATGTTTTTAAACTCGAACTTTAATTATGGACACCTTATATACTAAGAACAGAACAGGATCCAATACACTGCCCTTAGAGACATATTTGTTTATATGTATCTTTTCTAATAATTGTTGTACTAAAAATCTATCGTGAGTAGACAATCTGAACTATCTCTACCCTAACCCTAAGCACCCTGTTTTGCACATAAGTTTGCTGTTTCTCTTACGCTTTGTACTTCTAGCTTGTAAAGTAGTATTTTATGAACAGTGTCAAAAGCCTTGGACAAGTCTATGAATATGTCTGTGACACAATCATCCTTGTAAAGATCTTCAAGTATCACTTTTGTGAATTCTTTAATGGTCAATACTGTTCTTTTCCCACTTTGGAAGCCGAATTGTGCGTCATTAAAAAAGTTGTAATTATTAATGTAATGCATTAGTCTAGCTTTCATGAGACATTCATTTAATTTTGAGAATGCAGACAGTAGTGGAAATAACTTGTTGTTTTTAGTGCTCTCCACACCTTTCTTTAACTAAGGGCACATTTCATGTGTGTTTCTTGTACTTGAAGTAAAGGACTAATTTATTACGTTTGTTATGGAGCTTATATGCTGTCTATGCACACCTTCAGAATAGAGACTGGACCTCACCTGTGCCTCCTGGCTCCTTATTTTTTAATTTCTGTCTTGTTTTCATGACTTTAAGCTCTGTTGTGAGAAACATCATTTTGTTTGCTGTGTAAGTCATTGGAGGTGTACATGCATTCTAAGAAGATTTGATAGAAACTTCTTTACAATACCGAATAAATAATCATTTACAAAATTTGCCAATTCCAAAGGATTTTCGGTTATTCTGCTCCCATCTGTATTCATGTGTAATTGTACTTCTGTCTGTCTTTTCCAGTCTCTTATTCTGTGACATCCCATATTACTCTGTTTTTATTTTCTGCGTTATACAAGTATATTATTTTGTCATTGAATGTTTTTTTCCCAGAAAACAATACTCCTCTGTATATTTTTTATATCTGTGACAGTAATCTAGGAACTGTGGATAAGTATATAGAACTTTTGTAAAGAATGGAGAAATTTTAGTTTTTGGGAGGAATTTCAGATACCTGCAATTATCGATCTATTTTCCTTACCTGCTGCTGTTGAAGTGCTTACTTTTAGGAACATCTCCTCAAAAACTAATTTAAACAATTTACAGAATTCAGGGAACTTAGATCAACATTCCCATACTTCATCATATGTTTGATTTGCCAGTGCCCTAGAAAAAAAATGTAGTTTATGTTCCAAGAAGATCCTTTTAAAGCCTGAAGTTTTGTGACTTTTATCAAGCCTATCTTTAGTTTTATTATGTACAGGGTGCAGCCAACTGCAGTTGGTGGCTCATGTCAGTACCAATGACATGTGTCGCTTTGGATCAGAGCAGATTCTATCTGGTTTCGGGTGGCTAGTGGAAATGGTAAAGACTGCCAGTCTTGCTTCCGAGATTAAAGCGGAGCTCACCATCTGCACCATCATCAATAGAACCGGCTGTGGTCCTTCGGTGCAGAGCCGAGTGGAGGGTCTGAATCAGAGGCTCAGGCTGTTCTGTGACTGTGTAGGCTGCAGATTCCTTGACTTGCACCATCAGGTGGTGGGTTTCTGGGTTCCACTTAACAGGTCAGGAGTCCACTACATACAGGAGGTGGCTACATGGGTAGCAGGGGCTGTGTGGAAGGGACTGGGTGGTTTTTTAGGTTAGAAGGTCTCTGGGAACCATAGAAGTGGACAGGTAAAACACAGTAAGGTAGTTGTAGAAACGATTGGTATTGTAGTTGTAAATTGTCGTAGCTATGCTAGGAAAGAACCAGACCTCCAAGTCCTAATAGAAAACACTGAAGCTCAAATAGTTATAGGTACAGAGAACTGGCCAAAGCCAGAAATAAGTTCAGCTGGAATTTTCTCAGACGATCTAACAGTGTTCAGAAAGGATAGATTAAATACAGTTGGTGGTGGAGTATTTATTGCTATCAGAGGTATCTTGCCTTGTAGCGAAATTGAAGTAGATAGTTTGTGTGGAATAGTATGGGAAGAGGTTATACCTGACAGTTGGACTAAACTATTAATTGGATTGTTTTACCGACCCCCAGACTCAGAAGATATAGTTGTTGAACATTTCAAAGAAAACTTGAGTCTCATTTCAAATAAGTGCCCAACTCATACAATTATAGTCGGTGGTGACTTTAATCTACCCTCAATATGCTGGAAAAATTATACGTTTAAAGCCAGTGGCAGGCATAAAACATCATCCAAAATTGTACTGAATGGTCTCTCAGAAAATTATTTTGAACAATTAGTTCATGAGCCCACTCGAAGTGTAAATGGTTGCGAAAGCAACAAATAATCCTGGACAAATAGTGAGTATTGTGATGAATACAGGGATTAGGGCGACCACAAGGCAGTTGTTGCTAGGCTGAATACCATAACACCTACAACCATCAAAAAGAAACACAAAGTATATCTATTTAAAAAAGCTGATAAAATTGCTCTTATCGCCTTTTTAAGAGACAGTCTTCACTCCTTCCGATCTGATCATGTAAGTATAGAAAAGTTGTGGAATGTTTTCAGAGATAGTATCGACAGCAATTGAGAGATATATAGCACATAAATTAATAAGTGATGGTACTGATCCCCCATGGTATACAAAACGTGTCAGATCGTTGTTGCAAAAACAACGAAAAAAGCATGCCAAATTTAAAAAAATGCAAAATTTCAATGATTGGCAAATTTGACAGAAGTTTGAAATATAGCGCGTACTGCAATGTGAGATGCTTTTAATAATTTCCACAAGGAAATTCTGTCTCGAAATCTGGCAGAAAACCCAAAGAGATTCTGGTCATACATGAAGCACACCAGTGGCAAGACACAATCAATACCTTCACTGCGTGAAAACAACGGTGAAGTCACTGATGACAGTGCCACTAAATCAGAGTTATTAAACATGGTTTTCCGAAACTCCTTCACCAAAGAAGATGAAGTAAATATTCCTGAATTCCAATCAAGAACAACTGCCAAGATGAGAAACATAGAACTAGATATCCTCGGTGTAACAAAGCAGCTTAAATCACTTAACAAAGGCAAGGCCCCTGGTCCAGATTGTATACCAGTCAGGTTCCTCTCAGAGTATGCTGATAAAATGGCTCCATATTTAGCAATTATTTACAACCAGTTGCTCACAGGAAGATCCGTACCTGAAGACTGGAAAATTGCTCAAGTCACACCAATACCCAAAGAGGGAAGTAGGAGTTCCGCTGAATTACTGGCCTGTATCACTAATGTCGATTTGCAGTAGGGTTTTGGAACATATACTGTATTTTAACATTATGAAGTACCTAGAAGAAAATGATTGATTGACACATAGTCAGCATGGATTCAGAAAATATCATTCTTGTGAAACACAACTAGCTCTTTATACTCATGAAGTAATAAGTGCTATCGACAGGGGATGTCAAATTGATTCCATATTTTTAGATTTCCAGAATGCTTTCGACACCGTTCCTCACAAGCGTCTTCTAACCAAACTGCATGCCTATGGAGTATCGCCTCAGTTGCAGGACTGGATTCATGATGTCCTGTCAGAAAGGTCACAGTTCGTAGTAATAGATGGAAAGTCATTGAGTAAAACAGAAGTAATATCCAGCGTTCCCCAAGGAAGGGTTATAGGCCCTCTATTGTTCCTGATCTATATTAATGACATAGGAGACAATCTGAGTAGCCATCTTAGATTGTTTGCAGATGATGCTGTCATTTGCTGTCTTTTAAAGTCATCAGATGATCAAAACAACTTGCAAAATGATTTAGATAAGATATCTGTAAGGTGGGGAAAGTGGCAATTGACCCTGAATAAAGAAAAGTGTGAAGTTATTCACATGGGTACTAAAAGAAATCAGCTAAATTTCGATTACGTGATAAGTCACACAAATCTGGAGGCTCTGAAACCACTTATTGATGATATTTTGTTGAATGGTTTGCACACTTGACACTTGTTCATGGACCAGCATTGAAATCAGCAGTAATTTGAGGAAGGGTTGCACATCTATCATGTTGGACAATTCTCTTCGTTCTTTGTTGGTCCTTCTTTTGCAGTCTTTTTCCAGCCCCAGTGATGTCGGAGATTAGATGTTTTAGCGGATTCTTGATATTCACAGCACACTCGTGAAATGGTCATATGGGAAAATTTCCACTTCATTGCTACCTTGAAGATGCTGTGTCCCATCACTCATGCGCAGACTACAACACCATGTTCAGACTCACTTAAATCTTGATAACCTGCCATTGTAGCAAGAGCAACCGATCTAACAACTGTGCCAGACTCTTGTTGTCTTATATAGGTGTTGCCGACGACAGTGCCATATTCTGCCTGTTTACATATCTCTGTATTTGAATATGCTTGCCTATACCAGTTTCTTTGGTGCTTCAGTGTATATACAGTGCAGGCACTGTAAATATTTGTAAGTATTTGTATTTATTTCTGCAGCACTGCCTTGGTGACATTTTTCCATGACCCCTTCCTATGATATGTGATTTGTAAGAAATGTGATAGGCTTTGTTAGGTGTTTAGAAATACGGTTAATTATTCTAGGAGACATGCCATGCAATCTCTCTCTCTCTCTTTTTTTTTTTTTTTTTTTGGGGGGGGGTGGGGGAATTTAATTATACTTGTGACTTCTGTCTCATCTGTAGGTGATAGGAATATACAATCTGTTACTTTTTTGAAGCTTTTTATGTTATTTACTATTTGACCATTCTAATTTTTTACGAACACAACCATTACATCTACCTGTATGTAGTACAGATATAAAATTCCACATACTTCTTATGGACCATTTAATTGTGTTCCTTCGTTTGTCAGTGTGATATTAACATAAGCTGGCATTTCTGTCTATTTTCTGCCAAAGTTTTGGAGACATTTGAGGAAGTTTCAGTTGTATGTTTGTAATAGCTGGCTTTTGTCTTCCTTATCAACCTGCTATGAGCTTTCTACATTTCTTTATAGACCTCACTCTTCGCTAAGCATTTATCCTCCTGATAATCTTTATGTGCTTCTTTTACTTCTTCCCTACTCTGAATAATTTTTGGTGTGATCCAGTTTCTACTGAGCTTTTTTTACTTTCGTAGATACTTTTGGACATTTAACATTTGTATAAAATTCACAGAAGATTTCCTGACCTAAGTTTTTTTCGCAAATCTCCTCCCAGTTTTATGTTTTTAGTAAAATTTCCAAGATATTTAGGTTTTCATCAATTAAATTCAAAATCTCTTCTGCCCCCTTAGGATTTCTACCAGCCTTCGTCTTTTTACCTACTTGATCATCTGCTGCTTTCACTATTTCATCTCTCAAAGCTACCCATTCTTCTTTTATTGTATTTCTTTCCCCTGTTCTTGTCAATCATTCCCTAATGCTCTCTCTGAAACTCTCTACAACCCCTAGTTCTTTCAGTCTATCCAGGTCCCATCTCCTTAAATTCCTACCTTTTTGCAGTTTCTTCAGTTGATAACCAATAAATTGAGGCCCGAGTCCACATCTGTCCCTGGTAAAGTCTTACAATTTAAAATATGGTACCTAAATCTCTGTTTCACCATTAAATAATCTGTCTGAAACCTTTCAGTGTCTGCAGGCCTCTTCCACATGTACAGCCTTCTTCATTATTCTTAAACCAAATGTTAGCTATGATTAAGTTGTGCTCTGTGCAAAATCCTACCAGGCGGCTTCCTCTTTCATTCCTTACCCCCAGTCCGTATTCAGCTACTACTTTTTCTTCTCTTCCTTTTCCTACTATTGAATTCCAGTCCCGTATACTATTAAAGTTTTGTCTCCCTTAACTATCTTAATAATTTCTTTTATCGCATCATACATTTTTTCAATCTCTTCATCATCTGTGAATCTAGTTGTATATAAACTTACACTACTGTGGTAGGCACGGTCTTTGTGTCTATCGTGGCTACAATAATGTATTCATTATGCTGTTCGTAGTAGCTTATCCATGTTCCTATTTTTTATTCATTATTAAACCTACTGCTGCATGACCCATATGTGATTTTGTATTGATAACCTTGTATTCACCTGACAAGAAGTCTTGATTCTGCTTCCACCAAACTTCACTAATTCCCACTACATCTAACTTTAACCTATCCATTTTCCCTACTTGCGTGACTAAGGTATCTGACATTCCATGCTCTGATCCTTAGAATGCCAGTTTTCTTTCTTTTCTCCAGATGTCCTATCGAGTAGCCGCCACCCGGAGAACCAAATGGTTATTTAACCATTTAGTAAAACTGCACGCCCTTAGGAAAAATTACATCTGTAGTTTACCCTTGCTTTCAGCCGTTCGCAGCATGAGCACAGCAAGGCCATTTTGGTTGATGTTATCAGGCCAGATCAGTCAATCATCCAGACTATTGTCCCGGCAGACAACCCTCCTTTGTGGTTGCACCTACGGTACGGCTATCTGTATCAATGAGGCACGCAAGCCTCCCCACCGACAGCAAGGTCCATGGTTTACATTATACACCATTATTTCATTTTCCTTATTCCATGCTCTGCCATAATTAAAAACGATTGGCATATCAGTAGCTAATAATACATTAAAATTTCATCTGATTTATTGGAAGCATATTGCACATTTTGGATGTGGTGATGCTTGACTACATTGCAATAGGACTTGCTATTATTGAAGCTATTTGTTTATCAGTAGGCAATATGAATTTGTCGTGGGACAGACTCATTTCTGTAGCCGCCGACAGTGATGCCTTAAAAATGATTGGCCATCACCAAGATTTCACATTTTGTTTATCATGGTGCAAATTGCCACCAATTCAAAGGATTCCTGATTGGTATGGAAGTAGGGTATGGGGACATACTCATCACAGCACACTTCATCGGCCTACCTGGGGAAAGGATTTTGATGATATTTTCTGTGCCATTCATAAGAAAATATCCCTGCGTCTCAAAATGAAAGGGGAAGTAATTCATTGCCTAAAAGATTTGATGCCTTTGGCTAAAATAAATATACATCTCAACAACTTAAATTCATCATTGCAGGCCAAAGAGCAGCTGATAGTTCACATGAATGATCAAATCAAATCATTCATAGAAAAGTTATCTTTGTTTGAGAGGCAGAGTCATTTGCCTTTAAAACTGCCTGAAGGTACCAGTTTCACAGTTACAGAGCCAAGGTAAAGAAGCTCACCATATCTCTTGAAACCAGATTCAAAGAGCTCACCAACTTAGAATTGGAAATGAAATGTTCAGCACTTATTTTCAGTTTCTTCCAATGGTTTGCTAATGTCACTGCAGTTAGAAGTATTAGACTTGCAAAATTCAACTTTGATGAAATAAGTGCTACAATATGTTTAATTTGTCATTGTGGTACTATTCATTACAGCAAAAAACATTTCCCAAGCAGCACAAAAATACCACATAGATCATGTGTGTATTCGGCACTACATACTTTTGTGAGTAGCTTTTTTCAGCAATGAAAAGAATAAAAATAGAAGAATGACTGTTTCTTCAGAATGTGACAATTAAGAGCATCCTCCACGTTAATGCTGTGAACGCCTTAACACCTGATATTTCTGCTTGTGTGCTGAAGAGAGACTATCAGATTTCAGAAGTGTAATAAACGTACCTAATTTCTTTATTTCTTTTAAAATAGTTATTTCTTATTTATTTCCTTTATTTCCTGTATCCATGAATAACAAAATGATGTCGGTAATGATGTAAAGCACAAGCAACAAATTGAAAGGCTCACAGTGCCAACCCAATGCAGTACAGTTGTTCACAGTTAGTGCTATGTGGAGTAAGGGTGCTCTGCAGCATAACAGGGAGTGCACCAGCTGGAACAGCCTGAAGCCAATTAATTTGTTTTGTACAGTCCAATAAATGCAAACATGGGAAAGTACCACTAGGTGGGGAGGGGGGTTGGGTGCCAAAGGAACAGCACTTAATGCAGCATGATGTATATTCCATAAGCTTCCAGGCATAAATTTGTTGTTAAATTTCAGGGTTCATGTTTTGTTATTATTTTCATTATTTATTTCTTGTTTCAGTGCAGTTCTCTTTTGGTCATTAATTTTTGGGTGCACTGCTGGATGATAGTCACTAAAATAGTACACTGTGAATTACTATTAATTGAACAGTTTCATAGTGCCATATTTTCACTAACACTAAACATAAGTACATGAATGTATCAATATGTCAAAGAGAGACCTTCAGGTTTTTGATGTTGACATTAAATTGCTCAAGTCATCTATCAGAAAATGGAGTGCTGTGGTATTGTTGGAGAACATGATAATCTTAGTGACTGATAGTAATTGATGTATGCAGGAAAATAGTTTTTTTATATAGTGTTAAGCACATTGAGAAGCCAGTTTTGGCATAACTTTCCTCTTGCAATGTCTATCCATATATAGTATAAACATAATAATTGCATTACAGTACACTGGGACCTCAAGTATAAGTGAAGATATTGTTGACAAATTGTCATGGGGAGACTCCACAAGCTAGTGTAAATACCTAGCCAATGGTTGTGGTTACAATCAGTAATGATGAGGGAGATTATGGAAGTTAGTCCAATGGTTCCTGTACAAACTACAACACAATAATACCATAAAGAACCAAGTATTAAAACAGTTTGAGGGCTTATTGACAAATCATTAAGTGTAGTAATATTTCATGTACGTGGGATACTTAATAGGCACATAGTTTAGGTTTGAAGGTTCAGGTAAACCTTGCATTGTCATGAAGATAATGACACACAAATTAAATGTACCTTGACCCTTTTCTAAAGTATAGATTAGATTAGATTAGATTAATACTTGTTCCATAGATCATGAATCCGACACTTCGTAATGATGTAGAATGTGTCAGGTTAATAAAAGATGTCTGTACAAGATATTACATTACACAAAATATTGCATGACACTAATGTTTAAGTTGGTTTTTTTCCCCTACCTTAATTTATATCTAAAAATTCAGCCAATGAGTAGAAGGAGTTGTCATCTAGAAATTCTTTAAATTTATTTTTAAATGTTGGTTGGCTATCTGTCAGGCTTTTGATGCTGTTTGGTAGGTGATCAAAGACTTTTGTGGCAGCATAATTTACCCCTTTCTGTGCCAAAGTCAGATTTAACCCTGCATAGTGAAGATCATCCTTTCTCCTGCTGTTATAGCTATACACACTGCTATTACTTTTGAACTGGGTTGGATTATTAACAACAAATTTCATAAGTGAATATATATGCTATGAGGTTACTGTGAGGATCCCTAGATCCTTAAATACACTCCTGGAAATGGAAAAAAGAACACATTGACACCGGTGTGTCAGACCCACCATACTTGCTCCGGACACTGCGAGAGGGCTGTACAAGCAATGATCACACGCACGGCACAGCGGACACACCAGGAACCGCGGTGTTGGCCGTCGAATGGCGCTAGCTGCGCAGCATTTGTGCACCGCCGCCGTCATGTCAGCCAGTTTGCCGTGGCATACGGAGCTCCATCGCAGTCTTTAACACTGGTAGCACGCCGCGACAGCGTGGACGTGAACCGTATGTGCAGTTGACGGACTTTGAGCGAGGGCGTATAGTGGGCATGCGGGAGGCCGGGTGGACGTACCGCCGAATTGCTCAACACGTGGGGCGTGAGGTCTCCACAGTACATCGATGTTGTCGCCAGTGGTCGGCGGAAGGTGCACGTGCCCGTCGACCTGGGACCGGACCGCAGCGACGCACGGATGCACGCCAAGACTGTAGGATCCTACGCAGTGCCGTAGGGGACCGCACCGCCACTTCCCAGCAAATTAGGGACACTGTTGCTCCTGGGGTATCGGCGAGGACCATTCGCAACCGTCTCCATGAAGCTGGGCTACGGTCCCGCACACCGTTAGGCCGTCTTCCGCTCACGCCCCAACATCGTGCAGCCCGCCTCCAGTGGTGTCGCAACAGGCGTGAATGGAGGGACGAATGGAGACGTGTCGTCTTCAGCGATAAGAGTCACTTCTGCCTTGGTGCCAATGATGGTCGTTTGCGTGTTTGGCGCCGTGCAGGTGAGCGCCACAATCAGGACTGCATACGACCGAGGCACACAGGGCCAACACCCGGCATCATGGTGTGGGGAGCGATCTCCTACACTGGCCGTACACCACTGGTGATCGTCGAGGGGACACTGAATAGTGCACGGTACATCCAAACCGTCATCGAACCCATCGTTCTACCATTCCTAGACCGGCAAGGGAACTTGCTGTTCCAACAGGACAATGCACGTCCGCATGTATCCCGTGCCACCCAACGTGCTCTAGAAGGTGTAAGTCAACTACCCTGGCCAGCAAGATCTCCGGATCTGTCCCCCATTGAGCATGTTTGGGACTGGATGAAGCGTCGTCTCACGCGGTCTGCACGTCCAGCACGAACGCTGGTCCAACTGGGGCGCCAGGTGGAAATGGCATGGCAAGCCGTTCCACAGGACTACATCCAGCATCTCTACGATCGTCTCCATGGGAGAATAGCAGCCTGCATTGCTGCGAAAGGTGGATATACACTGTACTAGTGCCGACATTGTGCATGCTCTGTTGCCTGTGTCTATGTGCCTGTGGTTCTGTCAGTGTGATCATGTGATGTATCTGACCCAAGGAATGTGTCAATAAAGTTTCCCCTTCCTGGGACAATGAATTCACGGTGTTCTTATTTCAATTTCCAGGAGTGTAGATGTCTGCAGGATGACCGTGGGTGGGCACCAGCAATTATTCTGATTACACGTTTTTGAGCAATGATTACTTTTCTACTCAACGATAAATTACTTCAGAATATGATGCCATACGAAAACAGTGAATGAAAGTAGGCATAGTAAGCTAATTTACTGAGATTCTTATCACTAAAATTTGCAATAACCCTAATAGCATACGTAGCTGAACTCAGACGTTTCAGCAGACCATCAGTGTGTTGCTTCCAGTTTAACCTCTCATCAATGGACGCACCTAAAAATTTTGAAAATTCTACCTTAGCTACAGACTTCTGTTCAAAGTCTATATTTATTACTGGAGTTGTGCCATTTACTGTACGGAACTGTATATACTGTGTTTTATCAAAATTTAAAGAGAGTCCGTTTGCTGAGAACCACTTAATAATTTTATGAAAAACATCATTTACAATTACATCACTTAGTTCTTGGTTTTTGGATGTTATTACTATACTTGTATCATCAGCATACTTGTGTTTATTAGCACTTGATACATATTTAGTGCTTTGTTGCACGTGCAGAACAAATTGCTTGCTTGCAAAATTTATCTTACATTCTTCAGCATACATTTAATCTATTGCTCATATACACTTAGTTCTCATGTATGTTTACAAATTTTGTTTCATTTCTCTCCTTGTCTGGTGTTATTGTTGAATGTTAATTCAAACTATTTCAGATGGTCACAAATTTTGTATCATTAGAAGATGTTTTCTTTTGCAGGAGTCAGTATGTGCACTGTGTGGTCTCTTGAGAGAATCTTCTCTGATGACGTAAACTACACTCCTGGAAATTGAAATAAGAACACCGTGAATTCATTGTCCCAGGAAGGGGAAACTTTATTGACACATTCCTGGGGTCAGATACATCACATGATCACACTGACAGAACCACAGGCACATAGACACAGGCAACAGAGCATGCACAATGTCGGCACTAGTACAGTGTATATCCACCTTTCGCAGCAATGCAGGCTGCTATTCTCCCATGGAGACGATCGTAGAGATGCTGGATGTAGTCCTGTGGAACGGCTTGCCATGCCATTTCCACCTGGCGCCCCAGTTGGACCAGCGTTCGTGCTGGACGTGCAGACCGCGTGAGACGACGCTTCATCCAGTCCCAAACATGCTCAATGGGGGACAGATCCGGAGATCTTGCTGGCCAGGGTAGTTGACTTACACCTTCTAGAGCACGTTGGGTGGCACGGGATACATGCGGACGTGCATTGTCCTGTTGGAACAGCAAGATCCCTTGCCGGTCTAGGAATGGTAGAACGATGGGTTCGATGACGGTTTGGATGTACCGTGCACTATTCAGTGTCCCCTCGACGATCACCAGTGGTGTACTGCCAGTGTAGGAGATCGCTCCCCACACCATGATGCCGGGTGTTGGCCCTGTGTGCCTCGGTCGTATGCAGTCCTGATTGTGGCGCTCACCTGCACGGCGCCAAACACGCATACGACCATCATTGGCACCAAGGCAGAAGCGACTCTCATCGCTGAAGACGACACGTCTCCATTCGTCCCTCCATTCACGCCTGTCGCGACACCACTGGAGGCGGGCTGCACGATGTTGGGGAGTGAGCAGAAGACGGCCTAACGGTGTGCGGGACCGTAGCCCAGCTTCATGGAGACGGTTGCGAATGGTCCTCGCCGATACCCCAGGAGCAACAGTGTCCCTAATTTGCTGGGAATTGGCGGTGCGGTTCCCTACGGCACTGCGTAGGATCCTACGGTCTTGGCGTGCATCCGTGCGTCGCTGCGGTCCGGTCCCAGGTCGACGGGCACGTGCACCTTCCACCGACCACTGGCGACAACATCGATGTACTGTGGAGACCTCACGCCCCACGTGTTGAGCAATTCGGCGGTACGTCCACTCGGCCTCCCGCATGCCCACTATACGCCCTCGCTCAAAGTCCGTCAACTGCACATACGGTTCACGTCCACGCTGTCGCGGCATGCTACCAGTGTTAAAGACTGCGATGGAGCTCCGTATGCCACGGCAAACTGGCTGACACTGACGGCGGCGGTGCACAAATGCTGCGCAGCTATCGCCATTCGACGGCCAACACCGCGGTTCCTGGTGTGTCCGCTGTGCCGTGCGTGTGATCATTGCTTGTACAGCCCTCTCGCAGTGTCCGGAGCAAGTATGGTGGGTCTCACACACCGGTGTCAATGTGTTCTTTTTTCCATTTCCAGGAGTGTATGAAGGAGAAAGACACGAAAGGATCGTGCTAAATGAATCTCTAGATTGTGTAAGTGTTTTCTTGATGTTTCTTTGTTATTTTGTGTACTTGAGTTTTTGAATAGTGTTCTTGTTTAGTGGCTGCCTAATTTTTCGCCATCATTGGTGAGAAAACTTTACAGATAAATACATAGATTAATTTACCTTAGCCAAGAACAGTTATAAAGAAAGCCAAATTATTAAATTATTTTTAACCAGCAATAGTCTGATGAAATGAATAAATTAAGCAGCTGTAGGAAGTCCTATAAATTGTTTTTTTTAAAAAAAAAAAAAACTTTATAATCATATTTGTGATTAGCAACAAGTGCTTGAGCGAACATCTGTATCTTCATAGCAGGGGTGTGCTGCTGCTACTACCACTGCAATCTGTAGTGGAAATATTATGAACTTTTGCAGCCACTATGATGTGGCCATTCACATCAGAATAGCTGAATAATTTCATTTGAGGTTACTCAGTTCTCTGGAATTTTCTCTTTTTTTCTGTAGGAAAATGATACATAGTTAACATTCCTTCTGGTTATTGTATAGTTGTTCTTTTCATATTTACAACAGCCCATTTATTTCAGATTACTATTAGTAATGGTGATACTGGTGAATCATATTAATGTCAATTAACAAAAGATAATGCCTCGTCAAAGTTTCAATGTCAAAGTAATATTAACTTTTTGCTCTTTTGTTTCTTACTTTTTTCTCTTCAGTTCTTTTGTAGCTTTGTGTTGCTGTCCGATTTGTCACTTCCTATTATTTCTGCAAGTAAGTAGGGCAGTTCTAGATTTTAAATTATTGAAGTTTTGTATTAGGATACGCCTTCTATCATAAAATCCTATGTCTTTTCCTGGGCAGTAGAGATCCATATACTTGTCTTGCGGAAGCTTCTGAATCATTCTGAATAGCATCCCACATCAGTATGCAGTGGTGATGCACAATACTATTGGTTGACTGTCTCACAGTGGGACAAACATATATGCAACCAGCATGATGAAGCAAACTGAATTACAATTTGTTGGAAAATAAGACCTGTTGACAATTAGCATACCAATTTCACACGTGTTCACCCTCTAGTCAGTAATTTTAGTGGTCAAGGGTCAGTGGCAGTCATAGTGGTGTGCTGCAACTGCATTGAATGAATTATTTATTTATCAGCAACTGTCATGGGAATTAATCAGATACTTAGATGGCAGAATAGACGGTATTTTTTCATGGATTTTTTTGTGTTTCAAGAAATATGTAAAATCCACAAGAAATGTGTGCAACAATCTGAAGTTGAGCTGATATTTCAATGAAAAAAAATCAGTTTTTGAAAATATAATGTAATTGTATGGATAAAAAAATCTACTCGGCAAGCAGCAGCAGGAGAAAACGTATATAAAGGTATCAAAATTAGCAAGCTTCTGGAGCCAGTCACTCCTTGTGGCAGAAGAGGTGAAGGGAAAGAAAGAGGGGAGAAGGAAAAGGAGTGGTGAGTTTTAGGAAATGGGGAGAGTATGGAAAAGTCACCCAAAATCCCAGGTCAGGGGAGACAGTGGATGGGATGAGAAGGAATGATTGATTCAGTCAATTCACTTGTGAGCGACTTTTCCCAAATTTTCTCCATCCAGTTTGAGTCAGTCTTTCCTTCTCATCCCATCTGATAAGTCTTTTTATTCATCCTTCTTCCTCCCTCTTCAACCCTTCTGCCAGAAGAAGAAGCCAGTGGCTCCGAAAGTCTGCAAATTCCAATACCTTTATATGTGGTATCTCCTGCCACAGCTTGGTGAGTAGACTTTTTATCTATCTGATTAGATTATATTTTCTGAAGTTCAGGTTACATGTACCCCTAGTAAATAAAACATAAATCTTTCATTTGATCAAATTGTGGCTGGTTTCAATGTTTTTCATAGTGTTACCATATTCACACCATAATACATTTTTGTTGTATATAAATGCAGATGTGCAGAAATGAAAGTATAGGTGTATTTGACAGTATTTGCAATAGCAGTTAATGGCATGAAATTGATGATAAATGATTGGATTAATTACTCCACAAATTAAGTTGAAACAGCAGGCTCCCTTGACTTTGTTACGGTCCTTAGTTGGCTTTTACATTACATTTGACAGATGGGTGAAGTGAACTGGAAAAACTTATTTTAATCTATAGGCCAAGAAATTGGTGTCTCCTGACAGTTATTAGTGTCTTGTTTCTAAACACAGTGTGAAGACACCATTCTAAAATTAGCATTTTTTGAAGTTTTTCGATCTTAACACTTCGGGTACTGAGTCATTACGCACGGGTGTCTACCATAAAGACTGGCTGATTTTAACGTACTTTGAACTACTACAACTCATTAAAGGTTTCAGTTATAGCAATAAAATTACTCTTATTGCAAAACCTAGACTTTCTTGTTTAAAACCATATATAATACCTTTCTCTTGAATTAATACATACTTTTGACAAGCGTTATTATTATAACATTGTTTTTGAAAAAAGGAAAAATTGGTCAAAGGTATGTTCAGTGTATTTTCTAGAAGGAAATTTTTTTTATTTTACACAAAAATTGTAATTATGATGGATACAGTATGCCTTATCTACAGTAACCTCCTGTAACTATTTTAGGATGCAATTTTGTTCTTTTTGTGGTAAATTTTGAAGCACGGCATTTTGCACAATGCTACTTTACATTCACTACACTGGTAGCTTGTGTCTTTTCGCCACACTTTTCCAGTCAGTTTTTTTTCTGTCAGAGAACACACTACACACTGTTTTTGTTTCTGTTTCTTACCTACTTCTGTCTCAATCTTTTCCAGGAAATTATTTCCAGTTAATAGTATTGAGAGTCCAGATGGACCAGGTCGGGGTTCAAGATCTTTGCTTTGTGCAATATCTGCACAGATAACTGTCATGAAGTTAGATGTTGTGAGGCATTTTCCAGTAATGTTATTGTATAATATGCAGGAATTTACAATCGCCATTAGTATAACATGAAATGCCAACTTTCTCCACCACTTCACAGTTCGATGTTCAAATGCGCCGTATGACAATCGCTGATCTGATAAGTCAACACCAAACTTGTAGTCCACTACACAGGCTGGCTTCGACTTCTCTCTTCCTCTCTCATCAGTGAAAGTGACCATCTCAGCAGTGTGCCTTGTACTTATCATATGCACATTTCTTTTGTCCTTTCAACACAGTGTTGACATATTTCCTTTACGCCTGAAAATAAGTTCACCTCGCTGAAGGTTCAGATCTTTTATAGCACGAGGCAATCCCTGCCGAGATTTTCTTGTTGTTCCCACAAGAGCAGTTTTTGCAGTTTCCAGTTCTGAAGCAAGTATTGGACTTGTGTAGAATCTGTCCGTAAACAAAGTGTAGCCTTTTCCTCACAGATTTGCAAACAATGTCTTTACCAGATTCACTGTGTCAGACCTTTCACCCGCATAAACGGAGAAATTCCAGAAGTAACCTGTGTCAGATTCAGATAACATGTACAGTTTCATACCGTATTTATTTGGTTTTTGTGGCATGCACTGTTTGAAATACACACGACCTCAAAATTTACACACGCCTTCATCTATTGTAATTTTTCGAGATGTTGTATACGCATGCTGGAAATTAGCACACTCATTATCTAGGAGGGATCTCACCTTGTGCAGTGGGTCATAGCCAGTTTCTTCTTTCCTCTTAGCTAAGGAATTATCACTAATGTGGAAGTTTCTCAAAATAGAAAGAAATCTGTCACGGCTCAAGATGTTTGGACAGAAATTACACGACACAGCAGGGTTCTTGGACCAATGCTCTCGTATACGTGGCCTCACACTTACACACATATGGACTTCCTTATTTCCATAAGTGTAACTTCTTTCCACTTTGATAATGAGCAGGTGGGTGAAACGGAATTTGTGCTTCATAATTTCCTGATGCATTGTTGAGCATACATATTAGTTTGTTCCTTTATATGTTTCATCATACTGTCTGTCAGGAAATATGAAAAAAATTCTAGAGGTGCACTGATCTGGTCCAAACTGACAACATTGCATATTCCAGATTGTCCTGAGAATAGATCAATATCCCCTGATGCACGATCAGTAGCCGTCCAACCTTCCTCAGAATTGGTGCGGTGCGCAGGTCTCGGCTTCCCCCTCGCCGTCAGTCTCACTCGTTCTTCAGGCGGGATTATTTGCTGTTGAAGTGCTTGGACACCTGCTCTCCTCTTCTGAATCTATCAGAAGAGTAGTATTTGCAAAGAAAATCATAATTATGTACTGAGAGCTTTTTCAGTGAAAATCTGAACAAAAATTATACATGTTTTGTTGTCAGAATTCTTTAACTGAACTGCCAGAACCTACTTCTTGAACATAGTCCACATCATCATCAGAGTCATCTACAATATCTTCCTCTGACAAATCAATGTCACTTTCTTCTAAATCACGAAGTAACTCGTGAGCAATTTCTTCATCTGTCAAACCACGCTTTGCCATGTCGACGCTACTGAGACCGTGTGGGAAAAAATCACTGCTCAATAAACCCGACAAATAAAAGGGGAAGCACACCCTTCCACAGCATGCCCGCACCATCTAGTGACCAATACTCGAACTACAGTCCATGCAGCACCTCCCAGAAAAGCGGGAGCTGTAACAACATAAAGGAAGGAAGGGGAAGAACGAGAACATGCGTCCGTAAAAGTACAGGCATTGGACTTTCGGGCAGGTCGCGCGCGCCTATATTTTTAAGGGCGTCGGCGCCTAAGTGTTAAACATATATGACTGTAAAACACAGAGTACAGCTCTACATGTATGCAGAAAATGGAGTATGCGACTGCTGTACCTTTACTTTGTAGTATGGCTGTTAATTCATCATGCTAGTGTGTGTCACTAGCCAGTGGCTTTGTCGCAGTGGTAACACCGGTTCCCGTCAGATCACCGAAGTTAAGTGCTGTTGGGGTGGGCTAGCACTTGGATGGGTGACCATCCGGTCTGCCGAGCGCTGTTGGCAAGTGGGGTGCACTCAGCCCTTGTGAGGCAAACTGAGGAACTACTTGATTGAGAAGTAGTGGCTCTGGTCTTGCAAACTGACATACGGCTGGGAGACCGGTGTGCTGACAACATGCACCTCCATATCCACATCCAGTGATGCCTTTTGGGCTGAGGATGACATGGCGACTGGTCGGTGCCGTTGGGCCTTCCAAGGCCTGTTCGGACGGAGTTTTAGTGTGTGTCACTAAAAATTCTAGATGCAATTCTCCATTAGACAATCAGATTGATTAGAGGAGATCTTAGAACTTGGAAAAGCATTCCGATCAGCAGATATCAATACAGCTTGCAGTTACTTGTCCATTTGTGAAATGACATTTTAAGACTCATTTGGGAGTAATGAGATTGTTTCGAATTTGTACAAGAAATTACCATTTAGTATTGTGGTAACATTAATTATTCATACAGTCTTGAAGAAAATCACCTCATATTTTTGGGAAGCCCAGGATAATTTCAAATTTGATAAAATTAAGACAAAGAATGTATTTGTAGCTTAGATTTTGTTCTTTACTACTTAATGTATTAGATAAATACTACAGTTATTATGTAGTATGTATAGATGATTTGGAGCTTATCCATTAGTTGTAGCTTGTGCATCTACCTCCCAATGAATATCCTAAATCCATTGAGTGAGATTAGAGGGAAGATCTTTCTCAACTGCTGCAAATGTCTCTATACTCTCTCTGCTGTTTGGGTATTAACCACATTTTAAATAGTTTTTGTTTAGAAGTTTAATGTATTTTAATAATATATTGACTTGCAGATTGGATCATAGGTATTCCGAATAGTAAAACCAACAAAATTCTAGTGTGTAATATTTTTCTTCTTGTAGGTACTTGCAACAATGTTTCTCAACTTTGTTTAAATATGGTGTATCAATTTTACAGGACCATATACATTTGAAACTGATTGATCTGACCTCACTTAACAGTTAACAATAACAACTCAATAGTGTTATTATTTTCCAGCTTGTAATATTTAATCCTGTAAAGATTTGAGTATTGAGTACCTGTTGTTTTTGACTTGAGTAGAGGGCAATGCATTTCATTGTTTACATCTTCCTGTATGGATAGGGTGACGTACAAACAAGGAAATGTACTGCCTTCTGTGCAAGTCAGAAACAATAACATTCCTCAATACTCAAAACTTTGTAGGAGTGCAGATACTGAACTGTCCTATGTGATCTTTGCAGTAGAAATACAGTATCTGGCATCAGTTTTACTCCTATTTGTTACTGTGTATTATGAACCTTGATAATCTTTATCTTGAATCATTGTTTCCTTTTAATCAGTGTCTGTTCATAATTGCCCCTGATCGGAGAAAATTTCCGACCCAGGCGGGAATCAAACCCAGGTCCTTAGGATTGACATTCTGTCGCACTGACCACTCAGCTACCAGAGGCGGACAATTCATTGATATCTTGATACTACACAATGCATCCACATTTCACACAGATACATACGGTGCAAATAAATGAGAACACTGTAGTATGCTATTACGTATAACTCCTATTCCCTGAGTATGAGTATGTGGGAAAATATTTTATGTATTCTCAATCAAGGTTCAAATGATGTCCGTTACATATAGAGTCTAAATATCAACTGACCCATTTTAAAATAAGCTTGATAGTTAACCCTTTTGCTTCTACAGACAAGGTCTTTGCATTTCTTGTTGTGGCTGCTTTTATTATGGCTGTACTGCTTGTCAAATGCTGGTGCCTGTCTGAGAGACAGTGTTCCGATCGATAGGAAATACTGAACCAATTTTTCGGAAAATATTAGGTGGAAACATTTGATTTCTGCACGCTTACAGTATGATAGCTGCACTCAAAGAACTGAATTTCATTTCATTGTCTGTCATATTTACTGTCGTACATCAAATTAAGTAAAATATCAGACGGAATTTTAAAGAGTTCACTAAGGTAAAAAGGCATTGCGTGAACTTAACATATGGTTGATTGTTAGCTTATATATTGCAGGGAATGAAATTTAGCCAAGATACCTAAATTTTATTTAAAGTTGATACCAAAAGGATATCTCATTTTGGGTTTTATATTTGAAGGATGGTAATGTGTGACTCACCCATTCACATCCTCACACATCACAACTCGAGTGCTCATAACAATCGTTATGTCTCATAAATGATTCAAGATATCGAAACGAGGTGTTCTGCAAATGACAGTACACAGTGAGGCACATATGTTATTGATAAATACATGAAACTTTTTTATTCACCGAGTATGGAAGTAACTCGTCCTCAGCAATGAGAGGTTAGCGGCTCAGGACGCAATCAGATGTCCATAACAGTGTAGAAAAATCAAAGCGGCACATGTATACATGTCCACAGCACCTGAGCAGCAATGTAGCAGGACATGTATACACACCCACAGCAGCGAAAGGCAAGATGATGATAATCTGCATAACTTGTCATGAAAAAGACACTTCAACTTTCACATGGATGCTGGTTGTCATCTAACTTGGGAACACCCAGCTTATGGTGTGCATGTAGATATACTGCTGCCATGATGTAATATCATCTGCACACTCAGACAGAGAAAATACAGTAGCCTTGGTCTGTCTCTTTATGTTTTAATTGTTGTTGACAATGATGATGATTTGATGAAGATGATGGTATCTTCAGACTGGTTTGATGTAGCTCTCCACATGGACCACCTTGTGCAAGCCTCTTCATCTTTGCATTACCACTGCAACCTATATCCACTTTAATCTGCTTACTGTATACAAGCCTTGTTCTCCCTCTACAGTTAGTGCATTACATTTTACTGGGTGCATTCTGTTTTCAGACAACAGACAAGGGAATAGTGATAAACGGAGATCACATCTTTTCTTTCTTTCCTATCTTTCTTTCTTTATTTTTTTTCTTTCTTTCTTTCTTTAGTTTTCTTTCTTTCTTTATTTATTTTTTCTTTTTTTTATGGTTGATGCAGCTGCTGTGGATCTCTTTTTAAAATTGTATGTTGCCTGATTGATTTCTCAGTCTTTCAAAGCTGATGCTTTAATGTTTTTCAGTGTGCTTAGCTCATCTCTGTTTTGTCTGATGTTCATTGCCACACATACAAATGTATACAGGTTGGAATTCTAAATTAGGGTGTTTTTGCTTAAAATGAAAATGTATTTGCAGGACATGCTGTAGGGATAAAAGAGTGAGACCTTGTGACTCCGAGAGATTTGTAAAGAAATAAGAACTGTTTCTTCTCATTGACATCGGGGACTTATAACATGGTGGATGTTTATAGGGACCCATTATTGCACTCATTATTTTTGCTCACTTAAGGCTCCAATTGTTTCAAAAAATAATCCTAACTTCACAATCAGCAGCAACAAAAGTTATGAAGTATAAGAAAAAACAAATAGGCCATTGGAGCTAGTAGGTAGAATATGGACACCATGATGAAGGCAATGAAGAATTTACAAGACAGAGAGAGAGAGAGAGAGAGAGAGAGAGAGAGAGAGAGAGAGAGAGAGAGAGTTTCACGCAATGCTAAGCTTTTTCTTTTTATCGTGATCTTTACATCCTGGCGTATTTGTTTATTTTAATTATTTTAACATCTAGCTTATCAAAATATTTTATCATTATCAGTGAAGACAATGTTGTGTGCTGTGTAAACTCGTGGTTTCCTTCAACATTATGTCCATATCTTACTTACAAGGCCAGATACCTTGTTTGTTTTATGTTACACTTTGTAACTTTTGCAGCTGCTCCTAATTGTCAAGTTGGAATTTTCTTGAAACAGTGGGGAGCCTCATACATGAGCAAAAATAATAGCTGTAACAATATAAATCCCCAATGTTACAGAGAAGAAACATTTCGTATTTGTTTACATAGCTCTGTGTGTCACATGATCCTGCCCTTTTATCACTATTAGCAAGTTCTGTAAATATGGTTTTATTTTCAGCAAATGTATCCTCATTTAAAGCTCCATTCTGTTTAGGCACATCTGCTTCTCTATTATTGTACAAAATTGTGACATATTTCAGAATGAAGATAACAACAACAACAAGAACAACAGCTAAAATATCTAATTGAGAAGTCATAATTTATTCTTCAAACAGTTGGAACCTTATATAAGCAAAAATAATAGATGTTATAATAGTTCCTTATAAATGTGCACCTCGTTATAAATCTCAGATGTTACAGAGAAGAAACAATTCTTATTTGTTTACGTCTCTCTCTAGGTCATGTGGTCTCACTGTTTTATTACCATAACATCTCCAGTACATGCTTTCATTTTAACCAAGAACATCTTTATTTATAACTCCAATCATTTTAGGCATATTTGCTTCTCATCTATTATCCAACAAGTATAACATGTTCAACAAGTAAGATGTAGTGTAAGTTCACATACTCCATATCATGTATCACAGATATGATAACAGTTTGAAATTCTGTTTACAGTACAGAGTTGGAAGGGCACGATATAATGAAATCAATTGCCTATCAATGTATGTGTCAAGGTCTCACTGCAATATTGTGAAGAAAGACAAAGGATTATACATAATAGATGGTGGGGTAAGTTATGTAATGTAGAGACTCGAAGTTAAAATAAACTGATTACTTCCTTGTAAACATTTGAGTATGAGTGTTTTATTTAATACACATTTTATTATTTAAACTGCTGCATGTAACTTTAAATGTCATATTGGCTCGAGGAATAGGCTCAAACCCTTTTTAATGTGTACTTGCTAGATCTAAACAACAGTATAATATAAGAGAAACCAGTGGAGTGTGGTGTGGCATATAGAAACATGCAGTAGGAAACAGTATTCATATTAGCTTTCGAGCTCTTACTCTTTCTCTAGAAAAGGTACACATATTTAGGCACACAGACACCCAACCACATTCCTGCTGTGAGACTGGCTGTTGATTATCGCTTATTGAGAGCAGTTGCCTGCGCAGATGGTGGTGGGGAGGGAGGAGAGAAGAATGCACTAGAACTGAGGGGTTAGTAGGATAGTGTGAAGGAGGTCTTTCGACAGATGACTCAGTGTCTGCACAACAAGACAAAAGAAATTCAGAGGGTAGAGTTTGTAAGAGATAGAGAAAGGAAGTGGGGTTGAAAGGGATGGGAGGAAGGGAGAGGAAGGTAGAGATGAAGAGGGAGACAGGAAGGAAGGAGGAAGGGTGGAAAAGGGTAGAACGGAGGGGGGGGGGGGGGGAGAGAGAGAGAGAGAGAGAGAGAGAGAGAGAGAGAGAGAGAGAGAGAGAGTATGCATGCCACCTCTGGGGGTGGGGGGAGAGTGCTGGGAGAAGACAGTACATGATCTGGAGTGGAAAGGAGTGGTGAGGACAGAAGAGAGAAGGGAAAAGGTAATGAGGAACTGATTAACGGAGGTTTAGATCAGAGGAATTGCGTGAGTGCAGGATGTGTTGGAGAGGGAAGTCCCACCAATGTAGTTCAGAGAAACTATTCTGGTAGGGGAATCCATTTTCTCAGTTACTGAAGCAGCTGTTGAAGTCATTTGTGCTGTGGTACACAGCATGTTCTGGAACTGGATGATCAAGTTTGCAGACTACCACAGTTTGACGATGGCCACTCATGCAAGTAGACAATTGGTTACTTGTCATGCCCACATAGCATGCTGCAGAGTAATTGCAGCATAGCTGATGTATAACATTTCGGATTTTACACATGACCTTGCCTTTTATTGGGTAGGAAATTCTCTGTCTGGACGGGCCCTGGGGGGCCCAAATGGTATCGAGTGATTGCCACAGCAGGTTTTAGGTGTCACGGGATGTGGTTGTGGAGGGGCATGTGGTCAGCCCACTGCTGTCCTGGCCATTGTCAGTTTTCGTGACCGTAACTACTACTTCTCAATGAAGTAGCTCCTTATGTGGTTGTCTCAACGGCTGAGTGCATCCCGCTTACGAACATCCCAAGTGCTAGCCAAGCCTGACAGCACTTAACTTCAGTCATCTGATGGGAACCAGTATTATCAGTGTGGCAAGGCCATTGGCCATTGGAAAGGAAATGCTGTCATATATTAACAACTTATTGAATCATTCACTGTTAAGCTTGAGATGTTGGGAGTCAGCAAGAGTGCTCCGAGGCAAGAAACCAGAGACACACTGTAGGTACAGGCGTAAATTGTAGCTTTTAGATTACTCTAGGGAAATAGTAATGGAAGAAACTTACGAACTGCAAATGCTTGGACAGCTGTCCCAGGGTATAAGTCATGATAAAGAGAACTAATTAGTATCTCCACAACCATCTACATGTTGTTGTAAGTAGGCGATAATCATAAACAGGCATTTCTTAGCACATGCAGCAAGAATGACCATTACACCTAAGAATAGCCGCATCAGTAGTTTCACAGAAGTTAGATTGAGAGGGAAAATGAAGAAAACTGCTGAAGTAGAG
The DNA here is from genome assembly GCF_021461385.2 of Schistocerca piceifrons. Classification (NCBI taxonomy): domain Eukaryota; kingdom Metazoa; phylum Arthropoda; class Insecta; order Orthoptera; family Acrididae; genus Schistocerca; species Schistocerca piceifrons. Next base: position 958,570,762 of record NC_060149.1, read on the forward strand.
GCCTCTGCTCATGAGATAGAAGCCTGCGTCTGCAGGGTGGAGCATGGCGATGTAAAACACTGTTGTTCCTTACCGTACTAAGAAGGGCAGTGATGTTTAGCTTTCAGCCGGATGCTGTTGCTACCAAATGTACAGCTTGTTAGTCTGAATGCTAGAAGCAGTCATCCAGCAGAGAAGAAGAAGGGGAAGGATGCAAAATGGAGTTGGTTGGAGGCACCATGAAGGAGAAAAGTCCCATGTTAGACTGGCAAATGACTGTGACATTCCAGTAGTGTTAGTGAGGTGGCTGCAGAAACATTGTGCTGTCAGAATACTTTCTAAAGCCTCAGGTTTTCGTATTCCAAGTATTTCTCAGTCAGAGTGTCGGGATTACGTGTCGCTCCACACCAACCTTGGGTAATGTCCAATTTACGTCTGTTTTCTCACTTTTAATGTTGCTCTCAAATGTTTGTACTTAATGAAGCACTGGGTGATTCTTCTTCTGTTCTCTCTCATCTATGTTTATAAATGGTCTTCAGTGTAGTAGTTAAGTTGGAATAAAGTAATTGATTGTTATGAAACTCTAGAATTCCTTGAGTCTCCTATAATATTGTGAAAGGATAGTCGCTACTCTCCATATATTGGAGATGCCGAGTCAGACAGGCACAACAAAAAGACTGTTGCAAAGTTGTTTTGTTGTCCACATCTTTGACCCAGCATCATTGCTATATGGTGAGTAGCAATTATCCTTTTCATAATATTGTCATCATTCCATCCTGAATTTTCGATTGTTTGAGTCTCCTACAAGTATCCTCCAAGAGTCCCAAATTCCATGCCACTTGCAGGTGCTCCCTGTGACAGTGTTTGGTGCTGACCCAAGCAGCTACCTGCTATCACTGGATGTTTGTCTTTCGGCATTTGCTCCTGACTGTTTGAAAACTATGTCTCACCTGCAACTCCCCTAAAGTTCTCATACACTTCATCTAGCCTATATCAGAACATTACAATGCATATGACTTGACTGCAGTACGAGGTGGTGGATGGTGGGTTGGTGTATGGAAGTGTCTTGCTCCTGTGTTGACCAGAAGGAAATGACCCGTGGGGTGCAGGATTGGAAGCTGTATGGCAAGGATATTCTATTGGTCTGGTGCTTGGCAAACCACTACTTTGGTTGATGTGGGTATGATTTAAGGTACAATGTCCCTCATCTCAGGGTGTAATGAGAGGTAGTTGAAAGCCTGGTGAAGGGTGTGGTTGAGCTTTTTGTTGATCTTTTCAAGGCCAAGGTGATACTAGCAGATCAGAGGAGTGCTGGTCGGTGGCTGGTTAACAGGTTTACTGGTGTTTCAGGAGATGACACAGCAGATCTGTCTGTGGACTAGCTCGATAAAACCTTATTGACAGACACATCGTGCAGTGTTCTACTGCCCATGCAGTTTACAGAATATCCTTATCCGTCCCTATTCCAAACCTACTCCGAATGCACTCCATGGGTCATTCCCTTGTGGTTAACTCCAGTGCAAAATATGTCCCACACACCTAACCATCTCCTATCACAGTCCACTCACTGGCATTTCCTAGCCAATAAAAGGCAGGGCCACATTTAAAAGCAACCATGTTTTGAGTCAGCTATGCTGCAGTTACTACCCAGTGTTCTATGTGGGCATGACAAGTAATCAACCATCTACTCACATGAATAGTTACCTCCAAACTATGGCAAACTGCAAATATGACCAACCAGTTGCCGAACATTTTGTGCACCACAACACAGGTGACTCCCACAACTATTTCACTAAGGGAGCCATTTGGATACTCCCTGGCAGCACTAGTTTCTTATAACTACACAGGTGGGAATTGTCTCTCCACCATATCCTGCACTTGTACAATCCCCTTGGCCTAAACCTCCATTTAACTGTCTACCACTGCCTCACCTGACCTTTTCCCTTCTCTCATCTGTCTACAGCATTCCTTTCCTGTCCAGATGATGTCCTGCTGCCCCCCCCCTCCTCCCGCCTCGTGTCATGTCAAGTGGGCTCTCTCTTTCTCCCCCTCCCTCCCCCCTCTCTTTTTCCCTCTCCCCTCCCTCCCTCCCCCTCTCCCTCTCCATTCCCCTCTCTCCCTCCCTCCCCCCTCTCTTTTTCCCTCTCGCCTCCCTCCCTCTCCCTCTCCATTCCCATCTCCCCCTCTCTCCCTCTTATCTCCCCTCCCCCTCTTCTCCCCCCTCCCCTCTCCCCCCTCTTCTCTCCCCTCCCCCTCTCTTCCCCTCCCCTTCTCTCACTCCCACCGCCCCCTCTCCCTCCCCCCTCCCCCTCTCCCTCTCCCTCCCCCTCTCCTCCCAGTCTACCTTCCCCCATTTGCCACCTCTTCCTCCACTCCCCTCCTCTTACCCGCACACTCTCCACTTCCCTCCTCACTCCCCTTCCCCTCCCCACTCCTCTCTCCCCCTTCCCCTCCCACCCCCTCCCTCTCTTGCCCCTATCCCTCTTCTCTCACTCCCTCCCCCTCCTATATCCTCCCCTCTCTCACCCCTCCCCATCTTCCCCCTTCACACCTCTCTCTCACCCCTGTCCCCCCTTTCCTTTCCCCTCTATCTTCTGAACTACTTTTGTCTTGGTGTGCAGCCACTGAGTCATCTGTCGAAAGATCTTCCCCACATTAATCCCACTATCCCTCCTTGCCTTGTGTGTCCTTCTCTACATCCTCAGCACCTGCAGCTGTGCAGGCAACTGCTCTCAATAATCAATAATCATTAGTCAACCTTTCTATAGTTGTGGGAGAGTGTGCTTGGGAGTTTGTGTGGTTGTGTGTGTGAGTATGTGCATTTTTGCTGGAGGAAGGTAAAGAGCTCAATAACTAGTGTGAATAATGTTTTCTGTTCCGTGTTTACATGTGTGATACATCAGTCCTCTACAGTCCTTATTTTATGTTTTAGTTCATCCAGAAATTTCCATTGTTGTTATATGGCAATATGGCAGGCAGTGGGTTATAAATTCCTCTTATTGTTTCAATGTGAAAACAAATTGACTTTTTCAACTTTAACTGCCATGAATGCCTTAAGCTATATTAGATCCTGCCAGATATATAACTGAAGCTGATTCCTTGTACTGATCTCCTCCTATAGCAGACCACAGCAGAGTGAGTGGATTATTGATAATTTTTATAAAACTGTGCTTGAGTTCACTCTCATCTCTAGTATTGAATAATTTCTGTGATTCAAAAGTCCTTAACGTTAATGGCAGATTTCAAAAGAAATGTCCGGAATGTCTATTCCAGTGCCAAACTGTAAATGAAATTCATAAATTTATTAAGTAGTGAACAGACCCAAATCTGAATACAAGAATGTTTTTATTCTGTCTGTATGTTTCTGCAAAATAGAGTAGCTTCACTTAAATTTTTAAAAACAATAAAAACTCATAAAAGATGTGTATTCACTATATTTCTGTCTTAAATTACACAATTTTTCGATTTTTTTATGCTTCTAAAATAGCTGTTAAGTATTTTTGCAAAAACTATAGCCCATGTAGGAAGGTGTTATCACACAGAGAAGTGGAGCAGTAGAGAAGTGTGGAGGGGACAAGATTTACATAAGAAAGGCAGTAGAGAGTGGGCAGACAAAGTCTGCATTGCAAGGCCTTGTTGCTGTGAGCAACAATCAGTTTCATTTGTTGGTTATGTGTTCCATTGATCATTCTCACAGTAACCATTATGATGTGGAATGTGTCAAGTACATAATAAATGCATACATGAATCAATTTTTTTATGCTTAAAATTTTTATCATGTACCCCATATCATTAAATGGCACAAAACTCATATATTATACCTATAAATTTATTTATTCCTATTCAAGAATTCATGTATGGTCTGTCAAACATTTTATTTCATCTGGTAATTTATCAAAAAGTTTTACAGCAGCATATTTTACCCCTTTCTGTGCCAAATATAGGTAAAGAAGAGGAGAGTGTAAGTCTTTCTTCCTTCTAGTATCATAATCATGAATGTCACTGTTGTTTTTAAAATGGTCCATGTCATTGAGAACAAATTTCATTAGTGAGTAAATGTTCTATGAGGCTGTTGTAAGAATTCCTAACCTTTTAAACAGATGCCTAGATGTGCGACTATGAGTCCCACAAATTATTCTAACCTCTTTCTTCAGAACAGTGAATAGATTTGCCTAAGTGTTGAGTTACCCCAAAATATAATTCCGTATGACATCAGAGTGTGAAATTGTGCTAAGTATGTTAGCTTACTAATTTCTATATCCTCAAAATTGGCAATTATTCTGATTGCAAAGTTCCTGAACCTAGTCGCTTTAGGAGATCCAAAATATGAATTTTTCCAATTAAGAATCTCATCTATACGTCCACCTACAAACTTAGTATGCTCTACCCTGTCTACTGACTTCTGTTGATGTGCTATTTTTATTGAAGGAACTGTACTCCTTGTGGCAGAAAATTGGATGTACTGTGTTTTTTTTTAAGTTCAGAGCAAGCCCATTCGCAGAAAAGCAATGAACAACTTTTGCAAATTCATTATTTGTATCATTTTCCATTGGAGTTTCTTTTACTGGATAAATAATGATGCTTGCATAATCAGCAAATAGTGTCGGGTTAGCTTCTTGTTTCAGAGAAGTTAGGAAGGTCGTCCATTTATATCAAGAACAGAAGGGGACCCGGGATCAAACCCTGTGGAACACTTAATGTAATTTCACTCCAGTTAGATGAAGTGGCAAACTTCCTTAAATCATCTAAAGCATAGAAAGAAACTTTTTTGTTTCCTCTTTTGTAGATATGGCTTAAACCATTCATATGCTGTTCCATTTATACCGTAGAATTGCAAGTTCTGTAATATAATGTCATGGTTCACACAATCAGATGCTTAGGATAAGTCACGGAAAATTCCTATTGGCGATATTTTACTATTTAAAGACTCTATTACATGGGCAGTGAAACTGTATATAGCTGTCTCAGTAGAACAGCGTTTTTGAAATCCGAACAGTGATTTACTAAGTATCCCATTACTGTTGAGATGGCTAACCACTCTTGAGTACATTACATTCTTGGTGATTTTTGAAAATGCTGTAAGCAAGGATACTGACCGGTAATTATTGACATATGTGGTGTCCCATTTTTCCTAGAGAGGCTATGACAATGGCATATTTTAAACTGTCTGGGAAAATACCTTGAGTTAGTGATGCATTACATATGTGACTCAGAACATCAGTTGTAAATTCTCCACATTGTTTTAATATCTTGTTAGAGATGTCATCTACTCCAACTGAACATTTATTTTTCAAAGATTTAATGATTTTCCTTATTTCACAAGAGGTTGTTAGGTGAAAATTAATTTAAGATTTCTCCAAAGTGACTCTTCCACGTGCTGCTTGTTTTTTTCTCTTGAACTGTTCTCACCAAGTTTTTTACCTACACTTAAGAAATGGTTGTTAAATACATTAGCTGCTTGTGTAGTTGTTAAATACATTAACTGCTTGTGTACTGTTGGTTAAAATAGTCTCATTCCCCTTAATAGTAATACTACATACCCCCGTGGTTACTTTTCCTGTCTCCCTTCTAACAACATTCCATATTGATTTGATTTTATTGCCCGAGTTGTTAATTTCATCTCTAACATATGTATCTCTTTATTTTATGACAACTTCTTTCAGTATGTTACAATAACTTTATAGTGTAAAATTACTCCTGGGTCTTTACTAATTCTTGCTATCTCATACAGTTTTCTTTTTCTTTCTGAAGACATTTTAATACTTTTAGCAATCCAAGGTTTCTTTGAAAAATGGTGTTACATTTAGTAATTTTTTTGGGCAACAATGTTCAGAAGGGGATATAAACTTATCAAGATATATGTTGCATTTATCATTAGCATTTGGCTCATTATATAGGTACATCTCCCCAATTAACATTTCTTAAACTTTCTTTGAAGTGCTCTATAGGTACTGGGCTGAGCAACCTTACACTGTTACTTAATGGTTTCTGAACTGTACACCCTGCTAGGTTTTGTAAGTTAATCAATTGTGCATCATGGTCTGATAATCCATTTGTCACAGGGAAAGCATGTGTTAGTTCTGCATCCTCTTGCTTTACAAATACATTATCTATTAGAGTGCTACTGTCTTGAGCTATATGTGTAGGGAAATTGATCATTGATTCTAAGTTACATGTCATTAATAACACTTCTAGTTCACTTTTCCTATCAGAATTGCTTAGAAAGTTTATATTGAAATCACCACAGATTAATAACTTCTTCTTTCTGTATGACGGACAGCATAATAGGAAGTCAAACGTTTTTTATGAATAGCTCCCATTCTCCTAATGGGGACCTGTGTGCTGTTGCTAATATCAACATACACTAGCTAGCTGTAGTTCACATGCACAAACTTCAAAGTGCTGATCAACACAAAATTTGCTTACTTCTACAGTTTTGTATTTGTACCCTTGTTTTGTGTAAATGGCAATCCCTCCTTTATCCATGCTAGATCTGCAAGTGTAAGATACTGAATTATACCCATTTGTACTGACACTTTTCATCCCCACAGTTACATGGTGTTCAGACAGACAAAGTATATCAATCACATTCTTATTTTTGAGATCATCTAAACACACTAATAGCTCATCTACTTTATTTTTTGTTTCCCTGATATTTTGGTGAAGTAAGTTGATAGTACCCATAGCTTTATCTCTATTTGCTGTACATATGGCTTCATTTGTACTATTTTTCTTGATTGTTGTCTGTCTGGACTTTGGCTTTAATCTAAAGGACCTGTTTGCCTGGTCCCATTAACCACAGCGATTGTCCCATGTGTAACTGTGGCCCTCCTTACAGTATCTACTAATAGAGAAGCGACCTTGTCTTTCCCCTTCATATTTAGGTGCAGGTGTATTCCCACTTACCAATAGCATCAACTGGAACAACACTTACATGAGATTTTGCCGGTGTCTGGGGCATCCTGTCCAGTCGTGCCTTATAGCAGTGTTTATCCAGAGCCGATCATGGCATTGAAAGAGCTCCACAAACCCCACATTTGTGTGCCCATTTTCTGCTCCTGTTTTATCCAGGTCACTCCTAATGATTTATCTTGGATTCATAGCCAGGCTGTCTCCTGCTCCTCCAATTATAATAACCTGATGTTTCTTCTCAGACTTCCTCCATAACTGACCTAAGTTTGCTGTCACCTGGCTAAGGCTAGCACATGGTTTCACAAAACTTGTGACCTGTTACCCTGCGCCTAATTCGTCCTGAAGCCGCTGGCCTACACCCCTCCCATGACTGCTACCTAGAAGCAGAATTCTTCTTTTCCTATTCTAATTTAATCCCAACCTGTTTTTTCCTTTAAGCTAATCTACATCTACATCTATACTCTGCGAGCCACCTTACGGTGTGTGGCGGAGGGTACTTATTGTACCACTATCTGATCCCCCCTTCCCTGTTCCATTCACGAATTGTGCGTGGGAAGAACGACTGCTTGTAAGTCTCCGTATTTGCTCTAATTTCTCGGATCTTTTCGTTGTGATCATTACGCGAGATATATGTGGGCGGTAGTAATATGTTGCCCATCTCTTCCCGGAATGTGCTCTCTCGTAATTTCGATAATAAACCTCTCCGTATTGCGTAACGCCTTTCTTGAAGTGTCCGCCACTGGAGCTTGTTCAGCATCTCCGTAACGCTCTCGCGCTGACTAAATGTCCCCATGACGAATCGCGCTGCTTTTCGCTGGATCATGTCTATCTCTTCTATTAATCCAACCTGGTAAGGGTCCCATACTGATGAGCAATACTCAAGAATCGGACGAACAAGCGTTTTGTAAGCTACTTCTTTCGTCGATGAGTCACATTTTCTTAGAATTCTTCCTATGAATCTCAACCTGGCGCCTGCTTTTCCCACTATTTGTTTTATGTGATCATTCCACTTCAGATCGCTCCGGATAGTAACTCCTAAGTATTTTACGGTCGTTACCACTTCCAATGATTTACCACCTATGGCATAATCGTACTGGAATGGATTTCTGCCCCTATGTATGCGCATTATATTACATTTATCTACGTTTAGGGAAAGCTGCCAGCTGTCGCACCATGCATTAATCCTCTGCGGGTCCTCCTGGAGTACGTACGAGTCTTCTGATGTTGCTACTTTCTTGTAGACAACCGTGTCATCTGCAAATAGCCTCACGGAGCTACCGATGTTGTCAACTAAGTCATTTATGTATATTGTAAACAATAAAGGTCCTATCACGCTTCCCTGTGGTACTCCCGAAATTACCTCTACATCTGCAGATTTTGAACCGTTAAGAATGACATGTTGTGTTCTTTCTTCTAGGAAATCCTGAATCCAATCACAAACCTGGTCCGATATTCTGCTTCAACCTACATTCAACTACATCTGGGTGAGACCCTTCCTACATTGCGTCAGATAGCAAGTAAAACTGATGATGTGTTCAAATCTGTGAGGGGAACAACAAATTTTAAAATCTGATTTGATTTGATTTGATTTTTTATTGATCCAGTTTTATCATACAGCACAAATTGTACAATTGATATTGGACAGGTCAAATATAAGTTACAATAATACATAGTATAAGCAAAATAGTAGGCAAATTAAAAATAGGTACCTATTACAATTAATTTTGTTACGTATTCCGAAATTCTCTGGCAGAATAGAAACAGTGCTTTATTAGAAATGCCTTTAGTTTAGCTTTAAATATTGGATGAGTAGCATTTTTTATTTCCTCTGTTATCTTATTATGTAGTATTACACCAATGTTAATTATGCTCCTCTAATAGGTGGTTGTTCTGTGATATTTTTGATGTATATTTGATTTCCCTCTGGTACCATAGTTGTGTACATTTTTGTTCTGTAGCAGTTTGCTTGTTTTCAGGAGGTAGTCCCTAGTGAACAAGACAGTTTCATAAATGAATAAACTTGGAACATTTAGAACACTAAGCTCAGTAAAATCGTATTTACAGGAGTCCATCTTTTTAAGGCCACAAATTATTCTTAGAGCCCTTGTTGCGTTCTAAAAACCTTTACACTATGAATTGAGTATCCCCAGAAAACGATCCCATATCGGACTAGTGAGTGGAACTGTGCATAGTATGCCTGCAGTACTGTTGTTTTGCTTGTTGTAGCCTTTAAAATTCTTAGGCCATAGCACACAGATTATAGTTTTCTAGACAAGTTATTTATATGTGTGCCCCACTTAAAGTCCTGCTGAACCAATAGACCCAAAAATTTTGTGACACTTACATTTTCTAGGGGATCATTTTTTAATTGTGCTTGAATAGACATTTGATTAGTTGGAGGAATTACATGAAAATCGACACACACAGTTTTTTCAGTATTTATAATGAGTTTGTTTTTTTGTGAACCACTCAGAAAGTCTTTCCATAGAACTATCTGCTGTGGACTGCAAAGTTTCTGGGTTGGATCCAGTGAGCAATATGCTGGTGTCATCGGCAAACAGGATGGTTTTTGTGGGACTCGTATATTCAACTAAGCCATCCACATAAATCAAGAAGAGTAGTGGACCTAAGATTGAGCCCTGCAGTACACAAAGTTTTATTGTTAATTCGCTAGAAAGAAAGGAGTTGTTTCTTATTTTATTAATTTTGTTGAATTCATACTGAAGTGATACTTTCTGCCTGCAGTTTTTTAGGTATGAAAACAACCAGCTATGTGCTACACCTCTTACTCCTCGGCTTTCTAATTTTTCGAGCAGAATGTTATGGTCCAGGATATCAAAGGCTTTTGATAGATCTAGAAAAATACCTGCAGCTAATTTATGTTGATCAAGGGATTTTAAAATGCAGTCTAAGAATTCGAAAATTGGTGTCTGTGTAGATTTAGACTTTCTAAAACCGTGTTGTTGTACTGTAGGTGGTGCATATTTATTTATGAAACTTAGAAACCTGTCATAGAAGAGTTTTTCTAGAATTTTTAAGTAGAAACTTAACTGTGACATGGGTCGGTAGTTTGATATTTTTTTCAGAAGAACCTTTTTTTATCATTGGTGTAACTTTTGCTATTTTAAAAATATCTGGAAATACACCAGTTTTTAAAGAGAGGTTGAAAATTTTTGCCAAGGGGTTTTCTATGTGGTGAGCACATGTTTTTAATATGAAATCAGGTACTTCATCAAGACCACTTGACATTTTATTGCTTAATGATTTACTTTTACTTATAATTTCATTGGGGTTTGTTTCATAAACATACATAGAAGCAGTCAAGATCACTGACTTGCTGGAGAAACTTGGGACTGGTCCTTGACAGTGTACTTGAATGAGGTCTTCAGCTAGTGAAGTGAAGTATTCACTGAATTTTTCCACTATCAGATTTGGGTCTGTGACTTTTGAGTCTTCTAGTGTTAATGATACATTGTTTTTCTTTGGAGCTGAACTACAAGTTTCTTTCTTTATAACTCTCCACGTGGATCTCATTTTGTTAGATGAGTTTCTTATCAAATTGTCATTCCACATAATTTTTGCCTCTTTGCCTACTCTACCATAGATTCTTTTGTAGGCTTTTGAATAATCTGCGAATTCTTGGGTTACTCTATACTTTTTACAACAGTACTGCAGAAATCTGTTTCTCTCACTGGAAATTTTTATGCCTTTAGTTACCCATTGCTTATTATTGTTAGGTTTTACTGTTTTTACTACTTTTGGAAATGCTAGTGAAGAAAGATGCTCTGAAAACTCATGTACATGCTATCAACATTGTTCTGAGTGGCGATGCTTTCCCAGTTTTTCTTCGCCAGTAAAAGATTGAAAGATTTAATATTAGCTTCAGGAAACGTTCTCTTTTTAACTACTTTTTTGGAACTACTACTACTTGTTGGCATTTCTATACACAGCAGCTGTGCCTCATGATCACTATAACCCATGCTCAGTACTCTGCTTGTGAAACTGTAAATTGTGTCTGATATGAATATGTGATCAATAATGGAATTTGTGAATTCTGTTAATTTTGTTGGGCAGTGTATTGTGGGAATCATATTGAATGTGATGGTCATATTTACCAAAGCATCTCTGGTGCTGCTGTCTTTTGAAAAATCCATATTGAAATCCCCACAAAGCACTATCTTCATATTTAGTGTATTGATCCTGTTCAGCAGAACCTCTAGTTTATTCATGAAGACTGGCAAGTTTACACTTGGCACTCTCTATATATGTTAATAACTATGAAATTAAGCGCTGTCAGTTTAGTAATGGAAAGTTCAAAGTCTTTTTCAATCGGGTCAATATAACTTTTACTGACGTCACAGAACTTTATTTGTTTTTTCACAAAGATAGCAGAGCCACCATTTTTGGAAAACTCTCGGCTAAAATGACCTGCTACTCTATATCCTGAGATTGAGGTTAATTTTACTTCGGTATTTCATAGCCAGTGTTCAGTAATGCAAATTGTATCTACATTTAGTGCATACTGGAGTAGTGCTTCCAACATGGAAATTTTATGTGTGAGTGACTGAACATTATGGTGTAGTATAGCAAACTCTGGGTATTTAGTAACTTTAGTGGAAATGGTTTCTGATTCTTTATCTAATGGCATTTCTAATACAGCACTTACCCTAAAAATTTTCAGTACCTTTTTTGTGTATGGCTTCTGTTTTCTGGTGGCAATCAGTAGGTGAGTTAACTTCTGGAGCTTGTATAAGTTTTGCTTCATCCACATCTGACCTCTTCGGCTTAAACCATTTCGTAGTTTTCGTTTGGCTAATGACTTGATTGTTTGTTTCTCACCTAATCGGTTTAAACCACACTGTTTGGCAGATGGCACAGCTTGTAACTTGTCTAAAGCACTTCTTAATCTCCGTTTGTTTGTCACTTATACTTTTTTCTTCACTCTTCTTTGAGATGCGAGTACATATTTTTTCGGCTAGTAATTTCTTTCCATTAGTCGTCTACACGAGACATGTTGTGTATGTTGCTCCACAGCTATAACCTGTGTGATGGCAGAAGGTGAAAACAGCTGATGCGGCTTTGTGAAAACTTTTTAAGTACAATTTTTCTCAAAAAAATGATCATCTAACGATATGATCATCAAAATTGGTTACAGTGTTTATCATTTTAGTAAAAACTGAACAATATTATTAGTAAAAAATGTAGTAACAACCAGATTAACTTCAAGCAGAAACCAAAATTGCTATACTTGATTGACAACTGCTTCTACTACATAGAATTAAAAAAAAAAAATGTAAGTTTATATTTTGTGTGTGTGTGTTGTGTGTGTGTGTGTGTGTGTTTTACTGTAGTTGAATGTAAATCACTGTGTGTAAAAAAGAATTACTTATCACAATTCTTGATAATTATAGTGGTTGGGGGGAGAGATGATGTGAATTGTCCAGATCTGAAGTAATTATCATTTAGCCGCAGCAAAACTTGTCCATAAATGCGCACAGGTATAGATGCGTACATGTTAAGAACATTGTGGCATTGAATAAATGTTAATTCCTGTTAGTTTGGGTGCGCGGCGTGGTATTTACCTTTTCTCCCCAACGATGTACAACAACATGGCTGCGGCGGCTATTCTCTCTTCAGGTTGACTTCATCTCCAAAAAGGTCCATTTAAAAATGCAAGCCCTTGTCACATTGGGAAGTAGAAAATAAGGTGTAGCTAGGTACGAGAATGAAAACTTGTGTCTTCTGCATATTGTAACTTTTAATTAAAAGAATACTGGGAGAGTGCAATTACATACGTCTTTATTGCACCAGCTCAAAAGACCAACAAGACACCGAGATATATATGTATATAAACAAAGATGATGTAACTTACCAAACGAAAGTGTTGGTATGTTGATAGACACACTAACAAACACACACACAAAATTCAAGCTTTTGCAACCCACAGTTGCTTCATCAGGAAAGAGGGAAGGAGAGGGAAAGACAAAAGGATGTCGGTTTTAAGGGAGAGGGTAAGGAGTCATTCCAATCCCGTGAGCGGAAAGACTTACCTTAGGGGGAAAAAGAGACAGGTATACACTCGCACACACACATATCCATCCGCACATATACAGACACAAGCAGACATATATATATAAAGAGGTACATAAAAATCGATAGTTTTGGTTTTAAATTTTCTGTCAACGTAGATGTAATCGTACCTCCCTATGATATCTCTGCCACGCGGGGATGGTGCGACTATTTATTGATATGTGTAGGTCATTTAAAGAACCTACACAATTGCAACCCCCCCCCCCCCTCCCTTGCCACCCCTTACCCCTCCCCATTTATTGTATACTGGAGTGATCCATATCACTGGTCGCTGGATGTCAGTATGCAGTGGTGGTGCATTAACACTATTTAACTTTTCTGTACTTTAAAACTCTTGGCCTGCCATTGTACTGAGACCTTCATTTGTGCCCAAGTTTACCTCATGTACTCTCAGAACATGCCATTACATAATGTATGTATCTAATTTTGTTTAATATACACTTTACACATTATTACTACCGCTATTTACAAAATAATAAATGAATAAATAAAGATTGCATCAACAGGCGCATTTGAATTCAGAGTCTGTAGTTTGATTATTGGAATTTAACTGCTGCTATTGCGGCATCATCCAGAGCGCTCACCTCACGTGAAATATGGTGCAGGCGCACTTGAGTTTGTTAATGCTGCTGTTAAGTTGAACTGTCCATGAATGTGCTACAGTTTTACTTGTTTACCAAAGTCAATAAAAGTGTTCATCCCTTTGCTGGAACATGGTGTGCTGAGGCTTGTGCATAGTGGAACCATTGATACTGTGGTGAGGAGGTTCATCATTTATGGCCCAGGCATTTGTTCCTCTCATAATTCACATGTTTCAGTGGTTGAACCAAGCTCACGCTGTCAGCATTCTGAGGCGATTGAATGGATTCAACGTAAGTCTCCAATGCTCTTATTTGTTTCCATACCACGTCTGTGGTAGAATGCTTTGTCGATACTCAAGTCCACTGATGATACTAATGTTTGATACTCTTCAGCACTGGCACACGGTTTTCACAGGAACACACCATTGAATTGCGGGTTTCAAACCTTCATAAAATGTTCGTTGCGTATTTGGTGTTATATTCAGCTCTACATTACATCACAGGCTGCCACGTAATCGTGACTTATTTAGTTTCATAATTGAAAGCAGTCTTTCATGCATTTATGTTGATCGAAACATTGTTATCACGTTTGCAATCTCATTATATGGACGTGAAATGTCGAGCTTCGGGACAGTTTCAACGCAGAAGGATTTGGCTTATAAACGGGAAATATGTTGCAGATCGATAAGCTCCATCTGCAGTTGCCCAGGGGCGCTTTAAAATGAAATGCAAAATGGCAGTGCGCTCAAATGTTTGGAAAACTATTTCTGTAATTCTTTTAACGAGACAGAAGTTTGTTCAAATTCACGTTTTCTTTAACACCAGTGAGTTTAGGGAAATGGACGGTGTTTTTTTCATAATTTATCACCCGCACAATGCTATTTTTTTAAACATATCCCCGTCATATCATAAATAGATTATTTCTCACCTTGCAATATCTTACTGTGGGCAGTGTGCAGTCAAATCCACGTAAAATGCAAAGTCTTTAGCCCATCCTGGGTGTTCCAATTTTCTTTCCTCCTTTCATTTTTCTTTCATAAATTTAACAATAGCGGGTTTCAATTTGAAAAATCGTTTCGGGCATGCCCCTTGACTTAACCAACGTACTTTGAAATAATATAGTGCAGTTACAAAAGACCTGACACCCCTTTTATTTCCTGAACGGTTACAGATATCGAAACGAGGTTTCGTGCAATTGATAGTACGCTGAGGGGCATTGTTTTGTATGGATAATGCCCTGATATCAGGCATCAACCGAGATGTTGATACAAGTATGATTTTTTTAAATGGAAACGTATACTTTTCATAACTATATTCAGTAGGTCTTGGAAAGGCAATTACGATGATATAGCGCTTTTATTACTGACACTGAAGCCTTTCGAAAGAGAATCCGAGAAATGCACTAAAACTGGAAAGCAATGCGGCGAGAGTAGGCCATTGCTGTGAAATAACACCAAGCTCTCAGACCAGACTCAGCCGTTATATGCCGATGCAGCAAGGCACGCCTTCGCTACTAAAATAAAACCTCATTTTGTATACGACCTAGAAACACCTACGATTTTTTTTGTGGGACTATGGCGTATGCTAGTTTCTGGCGTATCAGATGGGACTAAGGAAAGCTGTTTCAATTGTACGTACTTTTCCAGGTTTTTGTTGGAACAAGTACAGTTTCTTCGAGCAGTTTTTCATTACCATTTTCACAGAATTTTCTTGACATTCGTCTCATAATAGCATGTCTAACTTTTCCACATTGGTGTACATGTCAGCATGCAAGAAATTATGAAGCATAAATGATCTGCTGACAGACAACACGGTTTTGTTAGTTCTGGGGCACAGAGAAGTAAACAGTCGAAAAGCTTAATACAACGACGTAGACTGGCATGACCATGTTTACAACGTAATATCTGATTCCGGACAACTCAGTTTTAGAATATTTCTCTCATTCTTTTGCAAAGAGTTTCTACTACAAAATTAACAAGCATTGTATCACTGCAGTCGTCTTCTCATGCGCTTTCGGATGCTGTTAAGAAAGTATATCATTCTCTTTAAAAAATTATACTTGCTTCATTATCACGATCGATACAAAAGCGAAGATTCTGTATTACACACCAAATTACGTGTCCCTTAGCGTGCTATCATTGGCCCAAAACCTAGCTTCGGTATCTAAAATCATTCACGAAATAAAAGGAGTATTACGTCGTGCATGACTCATCCTGAATATACTCCCTTTGTCAGAAATGTTACAGGACAGATTAAAAAAAATATAGAAAATTGTACTTACCAAGTAATGATCCTAGCTCCCATCGGAGTAGCCCTCTTGGGCATTTTTACACAGTTACCAACGTTTCTGGAGGTCTTGAAAGAAAGCAGGGAAATTTTCAACTTCTATGCTTGTAAGCTCATTTGTCACAGACCGTCGTATGTATGTGATATCTTGATGGAGCTTTTCTTTCAGTTGCATTCTTGAAAGGGCCTCGCTGCAGTTGCTTAATCATCGTCCACATTTCACTAGGGTTTTCCCAGCTTGACGCAGAACTTATTGTTCACTCTTTGCTCACAATCAGCATCGATTGTGTCACCAAAACTAATGCGCCAAGAATCCAGACAGGGTGTTGCTAAGCACAGCCTTGCCACATAGTGAGTTTCACGGAAACACGCGCAAGGTCATTTCGAGGACACACACGTTAACATGAAAGCAACATTTGTTCCCTTTTGGTATTGCAAGCTCAGAAATAAAATAAGCCTGTCCTGGAACTTTTTCTGCGAAATGGATTGGTCTCCATACTCTTCGTACAGTTTCACTGAAACAGTTATACCTGACGGCGTAGTAATGTATGCTACTTCCGAAAATTTGCTACTTGAACCATCAATGTCATCACGTCAGCTACGTCTGCTAATTTAAAACAAAGTGCTTTTTGATGTACAGAACACAGAATCTCGTCTGCTAATCTTTGTAATTTCTGGTTCTTTCCTCGTCAACTAAAAAAATGGTTCAAATGGCTGTGAGCACTATGGGACTTAACTTCTGAGGCCATCAGTCCCCTAGAACTTAGAACTACTTAAACCTAACTAACCTAAGGACATCACACACATCCATGCCTGAGGCAGGATTCGAACCTGTGACCATAGCGGTCGTGCGGTTCCAGACTGTAGTGCCTAGAACCGCTCGACCACCCCGGCCAGCCCGTCAACTAAATCTTTAAATTCTATCTGCGTGGTGTGTAATGTTCCATAGGAAATTTCTGCTACTCATATATTACTGCGACTGCATAATGGATATGGAGAATTTCAACCTTCTGTTCTCGTTCCCATCCACATCTTGTGATGATAGATCACTAGACTGCCTGTTTTTGTGCGAATAACCACTGGACCAACTTCCTTTATACCACGAACAAATAGCGAAGGATAAACAGTGCTTACACCAAGACCCTGGCGAGCTGAAGAAAGCCGTGTTGATCAAAAGAAGCCTCATCAAATGCTGGAAGGAAGTGTCACATCGCTCTGCTGTACGAAATGTGGCGCTATACCGAGAGGGACCGAGCAAAGCCGAGACGTACCAAACAGTGATGAGACAGGCCGAACCTCGGAGCGCTTGGAAGCAGCACATTGTGCAAAAGTGAAATTTTGCACGACCTGGCCGACCATGGTGTATAACAACTGACGCTCGGAAAACCGATATTTGATCGGAATAGCAGAGCCGAATGAGACAACGTGTGAATATGATAGTGAAAATGGGCCTCCGGTATCCGGCGAGCTATGCGGGCGCGCGCGGGCCGCTTAGCGCTTACCTCCTCGCGGGACAGCGTCTCGTGTGGCCAGCGCGCGTCCAGGTCCTGCAGCAGGCGCAGCAGGATGCGAGTGTCCAGTGGCGAAGACAGCGCCTGCCGGCAGTAGGACGTCCAGCGCACGGCGGCCAGCTGCAGCTCCGTCACATCGCCCTGGATCGCGTGTTGGTGCAGGATCGTCTGCGCCACCTGCGGCAGCTCGCCGCTCCACTCCCACGTCGGGCCCTGCGGGCACGTCGCCGGCACCCGTCAGTACAGACAATCTCACAGGACAAAATATCAGCCACCCCCTCAAAAAAGCTCAACTCGTCGCTTTGGAGCTCTGAAGGGGGCAGGGGTAAAATACAGGGAGCGAAAGGCTATTTACAATTTGTACAGAAAGCAGATGACACTTATAAGAGTCGAGGGCTATGAAAGAGAAGCAGTGGTTGGGGAGTGAGTGAAACAGGGTTGTAGCCTATCCCCGATGTTATTCACTCTGTATATAGAGCAAGCAATAAAGGAAACAAAAGAAAAGTTTGGAGTAGGTATTAAAATCCATGGAGAAGAAATAAAAACTTTGAGGTTCGCCGATAACGTTGTAATTCTGTCAGAGACAGCAAAGGACCTGGAAGAGCAGTTGAACGGAATGGGCAGTGTCTTGAAAGGAGGGTATAAGATGAACATCAACAAAAGCAAAACGAGGATAATGGAATGTAGTCGAATTAAGTCGGGTGATGCTGAGGGAATTGGATTAGGAAATGAGACACTTAAAGTAGTAAAGGAGTTTTGCTATTTGGGGAGCAAAATAACTGATGATGGTCGAAGTACAGAGGATATAAAATGTAGACTGGCAATGGTAAGGAAAGCGTTTCTCAAGAAGAGAAATTTGTTAACATCGAGTATAGATTTAAATGTCAGGAAGTCGTTTCTGAAAGTATTTGTATGGAGTGTAGCCATGTGTGGAAGTGAAACGTGGACGATAAATAGTTTAGACAAGAAGAGAATAGAAGCTTTCGAAATGTGGTGCTACAGAAAAATGCTGAAGATTAGATGGGTAGATCACATAACTAATGAGGAGGTATTGAATAGAATTGGGGAGAAGAGGAGTTTGTGGCACAACTTGACTAGAAGAAGGGATCGGTTGGACATGTTCTGAGGCATCGAGGGATCACCAATCTAGCATTGGAGGGCAGCGTGGAGGGTAAAAATCATAGAGGGAGACCAAGAGATGAATACACTAAGCAGATTCAGAAGGATGTAGGTTGCAGTAGGTATTGGGAGATGAAGAAGCTTGTACAGGATAGAGTAACATGGAGAGCTGCATCAAACCAGTCTCAGGACTGGAGACAACAACAACAACAACAACAACAACCTGTGTAGGACTTCTGCCAGGCTGTCACATTACCCTCCACCGCTCTGAAGTATGTCATGCCGGCCAAGTGGTGGGTACACCTTCTGATCAAAAGTGTCCAGCATCTAGTAATGGACATAAAGGGCACTGCGCACACACACCAACCGACCGACCAATTTCCTGTGCAGCCTACACACTTTATGACCTACTTTACTGAGCGACTACAGGGACAAAAGATGAACTTCTCTCGGTCGGCTGGCAGGGCAGCGCTATACATAACATAATTTTTTGGGTGGAGTGATTGGGGGAGGGAGGGGTTGGGTGAAATTGTGACGGAGATCATGCGAAGGGCTGGTGGGTCGGCTGTTGACTGTGTGTGTGTGTGTGTGTGTGTGTGTGTGTGTGTGTGTGTGTGTGTGTCCCTTTATTACTCATGGGGTATGACCACCCTTTAATTTATGATAGCTGGAATTCTGCTGGGGACATTTCCAGTGAGGTGCATGAATGTCAGTGAGGGAATGACAGTCTGTTCTTCTTCAAGTGCTGAAACCAGAGGTGGTAGTGATGTTGGATTCCAGAGCGAAGTCGATCTCTTAACACTTCCCAAATGAGTTCCATTGGATTCAGGTCGGGACACTGGGCAGCATAGTCCATTTCAGGAATAATGTTATTCACAAACCATTACCTCACAGATACTGCTGCGCAACAGGGTTTACTGTCATGCTGAAACAATTATAGTCTCCGAAAACTTCCTGTGCTGAATGCAGCCTAAAGTTCCACAAAATGTCTTCATATACTTCTGCATATAGCGTTTTCCTAAGTGCAATGAGGGAACGACACCCTAAGCACGATAAACAGCCCCATATTGTAACATCATCTCTTCTGTACTTCTGTGTTGGAATTGCGCATGATGGCAGGCATTCTACAAACCCTTTCATTGGATTTCCAAAGTATGTAGCGTGATTCCTCACTTCAAATCACCCCTTTCCAGTGATACACTGCCCAATGGCATCATTCTTTACAGCGCCCCATGTTTTGCTTAGCACTAATTACAGAAATTTGTGGCTTGACAGAAGCTGCACGATCGTCGTACTCCATTCCATTTAACTCTCATTCATTGTGCTAGCTGGACTACTGGTAGTACTTTGGAACACACGAGTGATCCCTTCCACTCATTTCGTGCGGTTTCTTACAACCACCATCTGCTAGGGTTGGAGGTCCTGTCCGTCAGTGCATGATGTCTGCTTCATCTAGGTTTAGCTGTGGTGTTTCCTCCCCTCTTCCACTGCACACTCACATCGCTAGCAGTCGACTTGGGCAGCTTTAGAACGTCTGAAATGACCCTGATGGATTTGTTACTCCGGTGACATCCAGTCACTACGTTCGAGATCACCGAGCCCTCGTGAACAACCCATTTTACTGTTACTGTTTCTCTGCTAATAAGACAATGGCTGCCACCTCCAGTTACCCTGTCGAGTCTACCTCTCGTGACATATAGTCGCCAATTCCGCATCACATAGCGGTGTCCAGATACTTTTGATGAGATAGTTTATGTGCCAGTCGGTTATAAGGAACACCGCAGTAAGAAGGCTCTACATGGAGAAGTGACAGGATTGCAGTTAGTAGTTATCGTGTTTGGACTCTCCTGTGATCAGATCGTGAGTGCAGTCCACCGATTTGTTGATGTATCAAGACAGTAATGGTAGATCTCTCGCAGCCATGTAATACGGCGTAGGAGCAACGCTAGTAAGAAGACTTTAGCTGACATGGACCAGAGACAATTGTCATACATTACCAGATACAATCAGTTTCAAACATGACAAGGAATTGCTGCTCACAGCGAATGCTTTGGATCGCTCTAAGTCGCGTAGAACTGATACCAGACGGTTGTGTGACACTCCACTGCTGACCTAACTCAGGACAGTGCCTCTTTACAATGAAATTCTGTGTATGTGCCACTCAATTATACGAAATTTGCGCTTTAAGATAGGTTGACGAGGTAATAGGACATGTACATGTGTTAAGACATTAGGCAGTAACTTGGATGGTACTAGAGGGAGCTGTAGAAGGTAAAAACTGTAGGTGAAAACAGAGATTGGAATATATGCACCAAATAATTCAGGACATTGTTCTTCTGAGATGAAGAGGTTGATTGGTGTATCATTGTGGATTGTCTACAAGGAATCGTGGACCACTCACAGTCATGTAACACATGTTAAGAGCAGGTGGTTAAAACACCCTAACCGACAGTGACTAGTGACGGATGTCACACCTTGCCAATGACAATATTTTTCCAACCCGACAGAAATTGCTGCAGTCATTCAATGCAGACACGGATCCACAGTAGGGTTCTAATTGGGGGGGGCTCTCAGTTTCTTACTTTCTCCCCTCTCCCACCGCAAGGATCCAGGACTGAAAGAATGCAACAAGTTTCCAGCGAACCAACGTTGCGAATGGAACTGCATGCCATGGACTTTCGGAACGAGGTACTTCGCAAAAGGTCATTGCTCTCAGCAGCATGTAGAGTTGGACGTCTTTAATTGGACAAACAACACAGTACCTGGGCAGTAGTTGACTGGAGTGCAATGATGCCACACTGAAGAGTGGAAGTTGTGGATCAGGCCGGAGGTGGTTCTGTGATGTTTTGGGGCAGTTTTCGCACCGTGACTTGCGACCATTCATTGCCATGAAAATAAACCACGATGTTCATCTCTACATTATCTGTAATTAAGCATTACCCCTCTACATTTTGATATGGATATGCTGTGGACCCTCCCGTCTTCCAAGATGACAACAGCCATTTTCACAGGGTTGTATTCTTATGTTCCTGGTATGACAAACACTCTCACTCCTCTCTACAGATGACAGCTCTTGCAGGGCTGGATTCATCAAGTGGATGTGGCATACCTGAAGAAAGTTCTGGAGCATATCATTGTGTGGAACTGAAATATATACCAAAGCGAAAATTTGAGAAGTATAAATTAGAAGGACGGAAGATTTGGCTTCCTTTCAGCGTCATCGTAACTAGAGACTGTGCATAAACTGAGATGTGTGAAGGATGTGAAGGGAAATCGGCGTATACTTTTCAAAGGATCTATCCATGCAGTGACCTGAAGTGGTTCAGGGAAGCCACGAAAATCTGATCTCAGTGTGGGGCGAGTATTTGAATCCACCGTCCTCCCCAGTACGAGACCCTTACCTTCATCACTACGCCACTTCAAACGATCAGAAATTGGGGAGAATTTGATCCTATCAGATGAGGTACTATCGAAGAAGGTAGTAAAGTAGAGAGACGGGATACGAAACAAGGAGGTACTGAAAAAACAGCCGGCCGCAGTGGCCGAGCAGTTCTAGGCGCTACAGTCGGGAACCGCGCGACCGCTACGGTCGCAGGTTCGAATCCTGCCTCGGGCATGGATGTGTGTGATGTCCTTAGGTTAGTTAGGTTTAAGTAGTTCTAAGTTCTAGGGGACTGATGACCTCAGATGTTAAGTCGCATAGTGCTCAGAGCCATTTGAACCATTTTGAAAAAACAAATAGGCCCTATATTAAATCTATGGGAAAGCCTTACCAGTAGAATGGAACATTTGCCACGCAGGCCGCTAAAATTAATTTTGCGCTGGAAGGAATTAGAAATGGAAAAAAAGTAATGTGGGTGTAGACAGATACTAGAACATGCGTCCTAGTACAAAGAAATTATAAACTTGGTGTTCTAGATACGTTGAAACAGACTTCGAGGGGTTGTAGATGGTATCTTGAGGAATATGTTGCGGGTAGAAACCCGTGTTGGGAAACGTCGTTCAACAACGCTAGAGCGCGCCGATGTTATAGGCGCCGGCAGCAAACTTGACTTTGCACGCTGAAGGACGGTAGGCAGAAAGTCCTTCAATGTTGTTTGTTTATTCACTGATCGACTGATTACCACGACCTTCAGTGGAGAAGGTGGAGCTAGCTGCTGCTTAGAACGGCTTTGTTTCCTATGAATATGATGCTCTGGTGCTTCGGTTGGTGGCGGTTTCCGACACGAGTATCCACTCGCAGTTTATTTTTCTCCTGGAACCCTCTAAAATACAGGAGAAAAATAAACTACAGATGGAAACCCGTGTCCGAAACAGTCATCCACCAAGGCAACAGAACATCGCATTCATTGGAGACAAGGCCTGTCTACGCAGCAGCTAGCTCCATCCTCTCCAATGGCGATCATGGCAATCAGTTGCGATCACTGAATAAGAAATAACATTGCGAGGCGTTCCTCTTAAATTTCGTCAGTGTACAACGTGATTTTGCTGCCGAAGGGGTGCCCTAGTGGCAGACATAGGCTTCTATGACTTCGACGTTCTGTAGCTTCGTTGGATGAAATCTGGACACGTATTCCTATCCTCCATTTATTCCTCAAGACACCCTCTACAACTCCTCGAATTTTGTCGCAACATTTCGGGGACACCCTGTAGAGATGAAAAGTAGTGCAGAAGATAGGAAGCGATGTAGGACTCCAAACCAGTCGAAAGACAGATGAATTAAAAAAACAGACAGTACTTTGGATACACAGCTGTACACCAGGATAAACTGAAGCAATACCACGCGGGAAGACTGTGGCTAAGGTCCTAAATTCTAAGCTTGTGTATGTATTGTCAAGCAACGTACAACTCGTTCATGAATCAGTACTGACAATGTTACGCGTCAGTTGTTAAATGTGTGATATAATAACCAGAACATGTTTTGGGACTACGTTATTACGTTATAAAGTGGTATAAAGTAAGGAAACAAATCGAAGATCGCAATACTACATACACTGAAAACCATGTAATTATATTGTCCTGCATTATACCATACCCTGATTGAGCCGTGCGCGGCTCGTGTTAGTGCCGTTTATTGCTTAACATCTTGTCTTTGCGGTACTGCCGTCCCGTTTCTTATTAGATTTATTGGCGTCACTAAGTTGCTGGCTTGCCTGCCCGTGAGTGGCACCAGCGGCGCTTATCGATAAGAGGACTGTCGTACTATCTTTAGAGCGACCGCTAGTATTTCCGGGTCGTCGTGTGTCGGGACGGAGCAGCAGTGAGGTCCGGACAGCCATGTACCTGTTATTGGAACACAGCATTCTGGACAGCTCAGGAACGTATTTAGATAGTTGCATGTATTCTCTGCGGTTATCAAGATTAGTGCTGAACCATCTTTTTTTCTGATTCAGTGCTGGCAGACAGTAATAAACTTAGTTTCATGTAAGTACTGTGTGAATTATGAAATTTTTCCACCACACAGTGCTGCCTGCATATTACTGGATGTTCTGTGAGTAAATTTTCCACTGTAACTGCGAGAAATGCGTTCGATTTTCCCCAAATAGTAGCATAGCTATATCGTTAAAACACTTTCCCCGGTTTTCAGAAAGCATGGGTGGTTTTTCAGGAATTCCATTTCTAATCTGTGCAATCACATGTGAGCTCGAGAGCAAACTTTTTTATATCCTATTTTGAAATTTAATTCATAGTGTCGCACTTCATAGATTTATACTTAGTCATAGGTTACAGAAGTGGCGGGGGGGGGGGGGGGGGGAGGAGGGGGACGTCAGGGGACGGACAGCAAGGAGTTGCACTTGCCGCTAAACCCCCCCCCCCCCTCCCTCCCCACCATGAGCGTCTGCGATAAACTTCATCCATTTAAGAATTCTCACTAATTTCTGGATGTGTCCTGCATGTAATTCGTGACAGACTAAATATTGAGTGTCCTGTCAGTTATTTGTGCAATGTTTCATTCGTTATAATAAATACATCATTTGCCTGTCGTTTCGGAACACTGCTGAAACAAAGTACCTTGTGTTGCTTCTTTCGCCCCCTCATACAACTGGAAATTAGTTGCGGTAATGGACAGTTCCGACTTAGCACCGTGTATACCTGTCTGACAACTGTCTGAAATTTTAAGAACAGCCCTTTCGTTTCTGGACATCGTGACCTTAACAATATGTCTGAACTTACCTGTTAAGGCTTGCTGAGACTTTAACAGCAGACAACTGGATTTCATATCCAAAGATTTATTTCATTTGCGGTATGGACAACATAACATCCTATACTATGTGTTTCTTTACTTTTGGTTCATCTGAGGGCAAACAATAATCCTAGGCTAAACGCGATGGAAAATTGTGAATATTGAGGTTGAAATGGTGTTTGGATCTTTCTCAACTACATGGTTGAGAATTTATACGCTGTATGACCCCGTCTCACTTCTAGTCACATACTTGTGTACTCGAGTTCACGCATGTACACATGATCACTCCAAACCGAAGAGACGAAGACCATTTTGTTTGCATCATTGGCCATTGATACGTGATTATGGGTATTCATGTCGGCTCTCCAGCCAGATCAGATGATGTTTTGAATCTGGAGCCCTGACATGAATACAACCGATTATTACGCCGGCAGAGATTACGGAATCACGTGAAGATCCTCTACGGTGAGGGGACGTTTCAACTTTCAAGGGTATTTCATGAACTTCGTAAGAAGGGGAAATTACTGAGCGACCTCGCTTTTCGGCTGAGATGCTGGAATGAAGTTTTAATACCTAAATTTGCCAGAATTGTTGATTACATTGAGACAAGAATGGCCAACACCATTAAGAAGCGTGCTGGTTTTGCCTTACTAAGGGAGCGCAATAGTTTTATACCCGCACAACTGGATTTCATATCCAAAGATTTATTTTATCTGCATTTGGCAGTTTCAGCGCTGCTTCAGCTGCATACTGGAATTGGGTCGACAGTTCGTCCTGGGCAATATCAGACTGGGTGTATGCAAATGCCGTCAGTAGGAAATCTTCGAAAATTCAACGGTTTTCTTCGCAGTCTACAGTGATAACACCTGTCGACATGTGATCAGTCTCACAACGAAAGAGTGAACGATGCTAGCCTGCAGTATTGGAACAGGAATTCAAGTTTACCCATACACCCAGTGAAGTTCCAATTACGGAATACATTTCCGCCGTTGAACAAGTCGTGTCCAGGTTTCCCGACCATCTAGCTGATGAGGTTAGGTAAGAGGTGTCTCAGCTGCGTCAGGTGCCACCCCCGCGACGTAACATCTCGCTTTAAAGAGCCGCAATCCGGTCCTTCAGAGAAGATTTAGTAATTCCTCCAGCGGACAAGGCCAGTTCAATGGTTCTTCTTTCGCGGGACAATTATGTGCTTAAAATTGATCTCTCTCTTGCACACTTGGCATACCAAAGATTGCAGAGCTATCCAACTCACCGTATAAAACCCAAGACTCTCAAGACTCTTCCAGTCATTAAAAGAGACTTCATTACCTGATGAAGTTCTGGGAAAAACGTCGACCTGGTTCTGCAGTCCAGCCGAGATTATACGGTTTGCCTAAGGTAGACAGGAAGGACTTTCTCTTCGGCTTTTTGTTAGAAATTTGGGCACTCCTACTTATAAGTTGGCTAAGTATCTAGCGTCCATTCTCAGTCCCCCTGTCGGAAATTGCTATAATCTTATTTCCAATTCTCTGGTTTTTATTCAACATATGACTTCTGAGTCTCAATCCCAAGAATTGGCTCTTTAGTTTTGATGTTGCGTCTCTGTTTCCCAAAGTTCCTCTTGAGGATTCTTTGCAGTTAATTTGTGAAAAATTGAACGAAGAAACAACAAGCTTTGTCGCCATGTGTTGACATTGACGTATTTTTTTACTTAATGTCAAAAGTTTTAAACAAACTGAGTGGCTATTGGGAGTCCATTATCCCCTGTGGTCGCCAATTTGTGGAAGATTGAGGACATTGCAACATGGTTCTTTAAACCAACTTGTTCCTGGAGATACGTCGACCATATGTTTATGGGATGACCATTTGGGAGGGATGTTCTGGATCGTTTTCTGTATCATTTTAATTGTGTGCATCCCAATATTGAGTTCACGATGGAAGTCGAAGAGGACGGCGAACATCCGTTTTTAGGTGTCTTGGTCCACAGGAGGGGTGATGGGACATTAGGACAGTTTTTCTGAAGCACACGCATATGAACAGATATCTTTATCCATCAGGCAGTCATCAATCCTACCAACGCAACGGGGTCCTACGTACATTGGTGAAAAGGGTTTATGCTATCTGAGATGCAGACAGTTTGATGCAAGAACTGGAGACTGGACATTCGCGGGAACTAACAGAAGATACAAGCAAATCTGCGGAATTCCTACATTTTTCGGGGAGCATATCTTCAGAAACAGGAAAAATTTTAAAGAAGTTTGATATTAAAAGTATTTTCCGTCCACCGCCTGAGACCACACCTCTGCTGGGCTTAGTGAAGGATAACTTTGGTTCGAGAAAGCCCGGGATCTACACAATTCCCTGCAATTGCGGGAAAGCCTATATTGGACGAACTATTCGTACACTCCAGTATTGTTGCGTGAAGCACGATCGGCATGCACATTTAATTCAGCCAGAAAAATCTGAGTGTCTGAACATTGTCTTACTGAAAAATATGAAATGTTGTACGATGAGACAAGTGGTTGACCCTGCGTCGCTGTATTGGGACTGTGTAGTGGAAGAAGCCATTGGAATGCGGCTATCTAACAATACTCTGAATTGAGATAAGAGGTACCCTTTAACTAACAATTAGAACCTTGTTCTGTTTGATGTTAAGAAACACAATGGTCCCTGTTTCGGTCATCAGAAACTGTCAGTTTTTTATATCTATTGTTCCCACGAGCTTTCACCACCTGTGCGCTGTTGTGCCTGTCGCTAGAGGGCAGTTGTGTTCGCGCACGCGCGGTGGACCCACGGTCGATGGATATTTGTGTTCTGGCAGATAGTGCGACGGCTCACAGCCGTAGTATTGTGACCAGATGACAATGTGTTCCACCTGGAGACCTGACATGAAAACAACCAATGGGGACGTTTACGGAACCTCAAATGGTGATTCTGCCGGCCAATTCTATAGTTGTTTTTAACTATTATTCTATGTTCACATTCACATCAAGCATGTCAGAAGATGTACTGCTGATATACTCACGAGGTACGCTTACTTTCAAGGTACAGCTGCGATCTACATTTGAATAATATTCGCTATGTAGCTGTCAAGCGTTTGAGACAGGATAAGCTGTGTGTACTTCATGTGAAACTTATTTCTGCTGCCAAGGGTATTTAACTCCACTGGACGCTCTTTGTTGCTTCCGTACAAGGTAAAACAAAATTAACCACTCTGGAGCAACCCATACCTCTAGCTATGCTACATATAAATCTGACCACAACCAACATTTCATTGGGGAGGTGGCAGTATTTCTAACTAGTCAAAATCAGCCTCTGATTATCACAAGAAGCAACTGCATGGAAAAAAACGGGAATTTCAGAACATCCTTTAGTTACATGATTTGGCCTCACCAAACACCTGTAATACTTTACTCGGAAGAAACACAGAAGTATGATGAATCTCACAGGATACTGAGCTACAAGCATGTGAATTGGGCATTGTTCAAGGAAATGCTTGAAAAGTCGTATCCCACAAATTCCCAAAATTACACAAAGCAGGAAACTTGTTGACGCTGTCAAAGCCCTTACCACCGCAGTTCAGGATGCAATAGCAGATACCATTATAGTACTTATACCACAAGAATGCTCAATGGCCCTGCTCCCAGAAATACAGGGGCCGATGTCAATGAGAGATCATCTCGGGAGATACTGGCTGTACAAACAGCATATTAGCAGGCTCCAGGGGATCATACAGGCTAAATTAAAACTTTTAAAACCACAAACTGGGACAATACACTCAAAGGGCTGCACACCACATGACCTGGAGTGTGGCAAATAGCTGTCCACTCCACCAAGAAGAAATACTACACACCAAGTTTACAAATACCTTACAGACCAGCATACTCCATGGAGGAGAAGCATGAGCTGATGACCAGAACACTAGCAACATCATTCACACTGAATCTGGCTCCTTCCAATCCAGCACTGCTACTTGAAATGGACCAGGAGGTTACATGGCTTGTAACCCAGCCCAAGTGCAATGTAACAATACATACTGCTACACATGAAATTACACAGGTTATTAAGCACAAAACAGCTAGAAAAGCTCCTGGTCCCAATCACTTTCAAAACCGTGTCACCCAGGAGTTCACGAATAAAGCTATAGAGCATCTCACACATATGACGAATACCATTCTACAACATCAACACTTCCCTGTCCTGATGTTCAGGAAGCCAGGGAAATACCACTCCCTACCACAAAATTACGGAGCCATCAGCCTGCTGAGCTCCCTGAATAAGATTGTTGAGAAGATGATTCTCAAACATCTTACTATGCACTGCAACACCAATGACTCGCTGAGACTGGAGCAATTTGGATTCAGCAATCACCACTCCACAACACAACAACTCCTCCGTGTAGTAGAACATATTACACACACCCCCAACACCAACAAAGCTACAGGAGCACTGTTCCTGGTCTTCAGTCATCTACGGCACAATCGTCTCATTCGCAAACTCTGCACTGCTAGTCTCTCCGACGAGCTCATACATCTTACACACTCATATCTCACCCACAGAAGCTTCAACACCGACTTTCAGGGCAAACAGTCAGTATACAAGTGGGAGTGCCCCAAGGCAGCATCCAAGGGCCCCTCTTGTTTAATCTCTATGTCAATGACTTTCCAACTGAACAAAACACAATGGCAACCATCTACGCAGATGACACTACCATCCTAGTGCAAGACTGGAAACCATCAGGCATAGTTCGCAACTGCAAACAACGATAGTGTGTTAAAGCAAATGCTGACAAGTGTGAAGCAGTTCTGTTCACTGACAAACCATAACAACTGCACAAACATTAAGTGTTCTGGCATACCCACAAGCTCTGGAATGAAAATTAAGATCGCAAGAGCAAAGAAGGCAGTGAACGCACCGTCAGCCAATAGCCCACTGGCAAGGACCACACCACGACGGGAGCAGGCCCCTAGACAAAGAGAATATAAGTGCCGCTCCTGCCAGCCTCGGCTTCTCAGTATTTGGACAGGATTAGGACAGTATACGGACAGGCCTAGCGCAGAATGCTACAATAACAGTTATTAGTGATCCACAAACTGTGTGTCAAACTTGCACGAACATTGATATATCGAAGGACTCGGATTTATACTGCATGTCGCCTATTGCTTGCGACACCATTGTAAATTCCAGGTTAAGCATTGTCAAGCTTCTTATTTGTAATAAAAACTATTAATGTTGTTTGCTTGAATTGTTGTATAGCATTTTGAGAATGCAGCATCCTTTAGGCACCCTATACGAGATGAGTGGGCAGGACCCCACATTAAGACTGCAGACAAATAACACTACACACACGCCCAATACGTTTCAGTGTGAAAGTCAAATAGTTCAGTGCCAGGCCAACTGAGCAAATGCAAGGCTCAAACAGTGTTACTCTAAGCTCAACAGGTAAAGCACACTGAATAGGAGGGTATCGAGGTCCGTGTACATGATACTGATTAGACCCATGATGATACATGCAGCTGCAGTCTGGGGTTACATGGCTCTGACTGCCTGTGCCGCCTACAGGTGATACAGAACGAAGTGCACCACAGTCCACACACACTGTCGACCTTCACAGAGAATACTGCCTTGAGACTCACACACAGATATTCAAAAAACTCACCACACGACTGTACAGGAACTTGAGACACTCTGACATTCACTTCATTCTTAACCTGGGAAACTACGACCACAACCACGGGTGAAAACACAACGGCTGAAAAACACTTCAATCTAGGGACAATTAATCACCTGTGGACAGCACAGCATAAGCTCACAGACAAAATAAACACTGGTGAATCCCTGCATTACAGCAAAACTAAATGGCATTGCAAGCTGCAAATATCTAGCTAACCAACTGGCAATACGGGAAAGCAGTATTGCACACTAAACATAAACATATCCAACCAAACCTCTTTATGGCCAATTGACCACTCGTATAACGACCTTGGCATGTTACAAGTACAGATGCTGCAGGTGGCCCAGGAGACATTCAGGTGCACAGCCCAAGAGTACCCCTCCTCAATAGGACTGACACTCGTAAAGAGTGTTTTAAGCTGCGACAGTGGTATCGAGCATCGCATGATACCCAAAACTAACGACAACCTCACCCTTGCAGACAGAAAGAAACTGCTACTGCTCTTACTATCTGTCCAGACTATTGCAGAAGTTCTTTTCCTTTGGTGCTTGCCTCGGCACTTTTCTCCCTCTGCCTTTAAAACTGCTATCTTCTGCTCACTTCTTGACCACTTCTATCGCCTCAAAGTGCCTGTATTAATGGGTAATCCTACGGACAACATCATGACCCCACATCCTGTGCACTTCTCAATTGTAACGAAGCAAACGGAGGTGATGGTAGAACTTTGGTGATGGTCACCATGTCAGTGTGGGTGTGGAGTAGCTTCGCCCTTTAAAAAAAAAGGAATTACCACGAATTGGACCTGGGTCCTCCACATAGCAGCAAGATATGTCGACCTCTGAGCTGCTCAAATGGACAAGAGAGAATTTAGCATTAATTGCAAAGTTTGCAACCATAACAATCACAATATAAATAATTTACATAGAGAATATGCATTGAAGCTTAGGGTTAAGAAAACTGTTTTATATTCAGGTGCAACACCCTTTTAACATCTGCCAGCCGACATTAGGAGCAATCTGGAAATCCCCAAATATTCAAAATTAAAGTAAAAAATGTTTTATTAGCCAGTACACCAATAATTTACCTGGATATGTGAATTTACCTACCTGTCCCACCTCAGATACACAACGCACAAACACTTTCTAACAGAAAACCATATTTAGCCATGCAACATATTCTCTAGAAGCAGACAGGAATGGTAGATGGTTTACTCCACAGAGGGAAGCTGGCAGCAGCTTTGGAATGCCTTTTGAAGTGGTGATTCCATCATAATAATAGCCTATGTGCAGGTACGGTTGGTTCTCCACGGAACAGAAACTACTGTACCGGTCCCGACGTGGCATTGACAGCATAAAGGGCATTGCACAGGAAGGAAGTATATGAATTTATCAGAATAAGTTTAGATGACAGTGTCCTGTGTAAAATTAAATGCCCATTTAGCATGAAGTATTAAATCAAAATAGTGGCAGAGCAGTTTAAGTAGCAGAGCATTGGCTTTTTTCAAGTAGTTGCTTCTCTGTATATTTATAAAAATAAAATGATGTAGAACTGATCCCCTTGAGTAATGATTAATGTGAGCAGATTAGTAGTAGATGAAAATGGTTGTTAGTAGTTCAGTGGCACTTCTCACTTACTCGTTTTACACCCCTGAAGGCTCTCATCGGTGATGGAGCTGTTGGAATATTACATGTGAATGAATGGCTGAACTCGATAATTTTCAAGGTATTCAATATTCTTGTACAGTGCATTCAAAACAAAGTTATATAAAAATGAAGAGGGATGTGTACTTCATAAACTGGCTTGACAACAAGCACGCAACAAAGCAGTGTGATGTAGCTTACTCAAGCACCTCAGTTTCGCAGGAGACCCTGAGGCAACAAGTACACACATCATGTTTGCTCACTGTTTTTTATTGCCTGTGCTCGAGCACAGTATGAAATGTATTAATTTTTATGGAGTCAGCTATCCGTCCAATTTCCTTCTCCAATCTGGGGCTGCTTCCCATCTCTAATTAATTTGTCGTTAACAGGATGTTAATTGTAATATTCCCTTTAATGAACTCATTTTCAGCAAATTGCTAAGCTGGTAATCTTCTTTTCTGTATTGAATAATAATAGTAACTCTGACATTTACATGAAGAGGCATACCAGCAGCAGGAGTTAGCTGTCTTTTAAACTTCATTTGATGCATCCAGAACATTGGAGATATACTGCAACATCAGTAGGACATATTTATTGAGAAAAATCATACACGACACACTTGCCTCCACTGAACGCATCCACACGCATTAATGTACAGGCAAAAATCCACAAAACCAAAGATTCTAGAAGTGGAACAAAATGAATAATATTTTTCAAATACAGTGCTTAAAAAAGTTTCACACTGCCCCCACAGCTTGCATACTTTGTTTTATTAGCCAGTACACCAATAATTTACCTGGATATGTGAATTTACCTACCTGTCCCACCTCAGATACACAACGCACAAACACTTTCTAACAGAAAACTATATTTAGCCATGCAACATATTCTCTAGGAGCAGACAGGAATGGTAGATGGTTTACTCCACAGAGGGAAGCTGGCAGCAGCTTTGGAATGCCTTTTGAAGTGGTGATTCCATCATAATAATAGCCTATGTGCAGGTACGGTTGGTTCTCCACGGAACAGAAACTACTGTACCGGTCCCAACATGGCATTGACAGCATAAAGGGCAGCACCCCTGTAAAGTTAATTGTTTCTAAATCATTTTTAATCTGATTGATTTGTTTCAAGGTTAACCCTGTTTTCAGCACAAAATTTCCTGGCTGCTTTGATTTCATCTTTACGCTGTTTTTTGGAAGCCTGCACCCTCCTACTATAGTCATCACAAAGCTTCTTTCTGTCTTCTACACATTTACTACTCATTAATGTTAATTTCTCATTAGTGTTATGTGCTACTTTCTTTATCTTTTCATCACAACCGTTAGCTACTGCCTCAACCTTCTTATTTAATTCTGAAAGATTAGAGCTGACTATCTTAATCTCCTTTTTAATTTATTTCTCCAATTCATCCTTGAAGCTAACCATGTCAGTTCTAATGCTATGAGTTTTCTTTTCCACCTTAATAATGTCTTCTTTTGTACACATACTACTCATAATTTCTTTTAACATTCATTCCAATTTTTGTCTGCCCTAACCTGTTGCCCTCACTGACTTTCACTACCCCCCCTTAACCTTAATGATTTCATCCACTTCAGTACTGTTTTCATCCATTTCACTTCCATCACCATACAGTGTACATGACCCTTTTATCGTTTCATCTACAATAGGGCTTTTGTCCCCATCATTCAAAGTTACGTGCATGTCATTTACAGAACCAGTTCCCCATTGTCCCTTCTCTCTCATCACGCTGTCTCGTTCGTTAAGGCCATTCATAATTTAATATAAAATGCCTTTTTTATGAAATTACCTTATTCTTATTCACTCGTCTTCTGCGGCTGCTGCTGCTGCTGGAGTTGGAGCAGCAGTAATCATCATCTTGATTCATCGTCTGCACAGCTGCGTCTATGTGTGTGCTGATTTGCTGCACCTGTACTCAATGGCTGCTTCCATGGAACCCACTAGCTGATTGGCTGATGTCATACTGTGGCCATGAAACCCATTCGCTGATTTGCTGTTGCACTTCCTTCGTTATAATCACTGTATTGTAAACTGTTCTTGAGATAGTGTTCATAGTTCGTGAGTCCTAGTTTTTTGTGCCCAATTATGATAATCATCACCCAGAAGGGAACCATACATGATGTTCACCTGCTTTATTTGTTTGTTCATGGTCCTTGGTGTCAACATATTGCATTGTGTTACTGACTGAAAAATGGGGAGTGGAATTTCAACACTGACTACTGTAAATAATGTAGCCAACAGGTGCACAGTTGCATTCCTAGTTCTTTACTTTCACTGTTCACGACCTGCCAATAAACACAGTTAATATGGCCAGTGCACTATTGTTTAACTTTCGATGAACCTCATTAATAGTATTCAGGCAAACATCAGCATACT
This sequence comes from Schistocerca piceifrons, assembly GCF_021461385.2. NCBI lineage: Eukaryota > Metazoa > Arthropoda > Insecta > Orthoptera > Acrididae > Schistocerca > Schistocerca piceifrons. Next base: position 958,605,111 of record NC_060149.1, read on the forward strand.
GCTACCGTAGTTTACTGTTGAACACCTATGAGCAGTAAAAACCTGATCACACAGTTATTGCAGAATAATATGCTACATGGGGGGAAACGCAATGGAAATAAATGAAAGGTGCAGAAAAGCAGGGCAGTTCTACAAATGCATTAGGGGGCTTATTTGGAGCAAGGAGGTGCCACAGAAATCCAAGGGAATTATATACCGAACCTACTTTGTCCCCATATTGACATACGGAAGTGAGACATGGGTAATGCACAAAAGCGACAAAAGTAGAATACAGGCTAGTGAAATGAAGTTCCAGAGGAGCAGGTTGGGTGTAACAAGACGAGACAGATTGCGAAATTTGTATGTGAGGGAAAGACTAAAGGAGGAACCAGTACAGGACAGGATAGAAAAATCAAGACTGCAGTGGTATGGACACATGAAGAGAATGGATGAGGGAAGAATTCCAAAGAGGAAGTTTGATCTGCAACTGGAGGGGAAGAGGCCCAGAGGAAGACCAAGAGATAGATGGGTGAAGGGAGTGAAGGAATGTGTGATGAGAAGAGGGGAGAACTGGACGAAGGTGGAAGAGGGGGAATGGTGGAAAGACAGAACACGATGGAGAGGCTTGTGTTCCAGACGGACCCAGCTAGTGGCTGGAAACTGTCCAAGATGATGATGATGATGACTGTCATTGTTTTAACACATGACCTATTACACGTATTTCACAGTTACGTTGATGCATTGTTGTTGACCTAACCAGCACAGGTTTCTCGTCTGAAAATCGCCTGTGGACTGATTGTCTCGGGACCAAAAATTGGGCCTTTATACATCATCTCAGTAATAGGCACTGAAACTACACATTGTTCAGTGTTTAAGTTGCAGAAGTTACAATTAAAACATAAATCATTAAATTAACTGAATACATTGAAAAATTGGTTCTTTTTAACAGTTTGTTCTACACAGGGGTTAAGCCGAATTATTTGTTTAAATGATGAAATTAACAGATATAGATATAGAAACAATACTTTTTACAAACCTGTTAATTACTTTGGAATTAATGAAGGGCTGGATTTGTTAATATATTTTCAAATAGAGCCAAATAAATACTTCAAGAATCCTAGTGATTCTTTTTCCAAATGTGTATAATTAGTACAGAATTTATATTTGTTTGTAAGTCAGCAATAGAATCTAAGCCACAAAACAATTACTGATTTCATCCTATAACAAAAGATATTAACAATAAATTGTCAAAATAAATTAGAAAATCAATTACATACATAAAACGGAGCACAAATTTAGATCTGGTGCTATATTCTTTAAAACTGAGGGCCAACCTTTCTCTTTTATGAAATTGCAGATTACATTTACATATTTTGATGGTAATTGGTCAAAAATTTAAAAAAAAATGAATTTAAGGAGGCAGATAACAAATCAAGAGGAAGTAAGAAGATCCCAGCTTGCTTTGTCATAAGCTTACATTTTGACAGTGTAAGAAGACTACTGCATCTCACAGGATGATTAAATAAATTTCAGACATTGTTTGTAATACCTTAAAGCTGTTTGTATACTTTTCATTTGATGCACAGCAATTAATGTTCCTTTGAATACTCCTCATTGAAGCATTGAGCCTAGATTGAAATGCTTATTTCTTACATGTGTATATGCTGAAGCTTATGTATGATTTATATCCTCAACAGATAGTTTGTTCAAATATTTACACTATGTGATCAAATCACATGTTGAAAACTGCATTCTTCCCTTAGGTGAGAATGGTCTCTTCTACATATCACAATGATCCTGGTACTTCCTTAAGCAGGAAAGTGTATGAAATTGGTCCATAATTTGAAGAGTCACCCTTGTGGTGGTTTTGAAGGTACTGAAGGTTCATTGGATAAACAAGTCAGTCACCTTTGTTCTAATAGCTTACAATACTTCCTGAAGTCTTGCTCAGTGCACACAAAATAAACTAGACCATAGCTGCTGTGCAGATGGCGTGGTTGGGGAGGGCAACAATAGTTATGGAGACTTTGTTGTGGACAACCACACCATGTTGGGGGAGGTGCAGATCAACAGCTGAAGCATCTGCACAAATGTATTTCTTCCATAGCTTGTCAGCTACAACTACTGAGCCTGTGAATGATAATATCAACTGGTTATGCAAGTATGGCCAATGGTTTGACAAATGTAGATGTTAAGATTAAGTACTGTCGCACTAGAATACTGAAGAAGAACAAACCACATAAACAGAAGATCATTCAAAGTGAAACCAGGTGGACTGTGTGCCGCCAGAAGGAAATCTCCTAAAACAAAAAATATGTCATAATGGCCAACACCACTTAATATGGCACTGTCAGTGTAAAATAAAGAAAATGTCACACATGGGGATTGTGTGTAATCCCCCTGATTACCATTTCAGCAGGCATTACCTAAAAATATAATGTTCATTTTCTTCTTCTTCTGGTTTTTCTGAAGTAGTGAAGCCTGAGGAAGTACTTTCAGTTATTATATGAGCATGGTGTCTATTGTTTTGGACATTTCTGGAAGAACACACACCACACTGAATCCGCAGCTATGACAGCAATTGTAGTTGGAGGGAGAGGAAGGCAGAGAAAGGGAAGGGACTAATGATATTAGCTGCATCGAGACTTTACACAGAGTCAGCAGCGATGAGTGAAAATGTGTGCTGTAGAGGGACTCAAACCCGTGATCTTCTGGTTACTAGGCAGTCACATTAACCGCAATACCACCTGGACACAGTGTTTATTGCAAAAACGCAGACTATCTCATCGTGCTCCCCAGCAGACTCTCACAGCCCCCCAGTGGCACCTATCAGCAGTCCCTGTCCATGTCGTACTTTCTCGCTGATTTTATATTCACACTGGAGGTTGAATGTAAGTGTACATCCACACTGAAGGTAGGGAATTAATTACCTATTGAGGTGAATCAATAGTATGAATGCATGGTAAAACGTGCTCACAATTAACTCACCATGTAAAAAGAAATTGGTCAAATCTAGAACATAGAACTATTCACACATATTTTATTCAGCATAACTAAAACAAACTTTTCTTCATATCATTGTCAACTCTCTGCCAGGACAAGAACTTTTTTTTCTTTCCTTCATTATGGGATACTTAACCAACCACAGTTTGTATTTCAAGATGGCTTTCATACTGAGGTAGTTTTCAGTCAGCAGTTGGTTCCCACGCCTTGTTGCACATATCCTGCAGATGCGTGCTGTTTCATTTAGTTTCAACACAATAGACAACTAAATTTTTACCCAGTGAACTCAGTTGTGTAACAGTCCATCCCACAGAAATCAGCTGAAGACAGCAACATTCTCTGTTGCCAAAATAACTGGTGATCTGAGGCATCTCAACACCTTGGAAGATTACTAACATTATCAGACATATTGGGTTTTTAAAATGTTGTCTATATCTTGCTTGCGTCTTTAATTCTTGCAGTCTGTAAATATAATACTGTAATACTGTATTGTATAAGTTGGGCAAGCCCAGATAAACCTATTGTTTACATTTGACTGCACAAAAATTAGTTGTCCTCTAAGAATTCTAAGTCTGGCCGTCTACACAATCTGGCAACACTATAGTATGTGTATGTGTCTGGAGGAAATGTTGTCTTCCACTTGAGCTGTTACAGTGTTGTATCTGGTAGTAAATGTCGCGCAATGTAGAGGCATAGTTGAGAGTTTAAGTCCTCTCATTCTTTTATTTTTTAACCACATTTCGGCTGTGTACTTAATGTATTAGTCTGATAGAAACTCAGGGATAATTTGCTTCACTTTCTAATCTTCTGTGCAAGAGCTCATGGCTGCATCAAGATCGGAATAGATTATAGTTGAGAGTTTTCTTTCCATAGAGCAGCAACCAGCTGTCTGCCACTGGTCTCTTGATGCCAGCCACCATCTGACCAGTTGAGCTCATTGCGACGTATTTTTGGCACCATGCTGCTCTCGCATTTAAATTGTTTCTTTGTGTAGTTTGATTCTCCGCATGAAATAACTTTGATAAATGGGGTGGACACCATGCAGTTACACATGTGTAGGTTATTGTGAATATATTTATCAGTTGTCATTTTCTTATTTGAACTTCCAATATTTGATGTGTAGTTATGAACTGGATTGTGTGTAGTTGAATCTTATGAATATTGTTTAAGTGTTATGAAATAGATGCAAGAGGAAAGGGTCTAACACTTCAGACATATTTTTCATTTTGGGGTTAACTGACAGGTGAAGGAGCCTCCATATTTGCCATGTCTTTTATAACAGCATCTTCTCAATGTTGATAGCTATGGCATAGGGAAGCTCTATGAGTGAACTGATGACACTGAAACGAAAATGCGGTAATAGACACCAGTTTGATTTTTGTTGCTGTTAATTGTGGCATGTCGTACTTCTGCTATTGACTTCTTAACTTTGGCAGTTGAATGCAAATGTTGTACGAAAGTTAAATGGTAACAGTTCATCACATATGTCAATTATTGAAACTTCATGAATGTGGAAATTCATTCATGCCAGAATGAAAGAAACAAGAAAATGCTTTTGTGATGTGGTTTTCCTAATATCGTTCCACACTTCACACAAATGCTTCAAGGTGCATTCACCCCTCTGTTAAACCCACAGCACACAGTATGTCACATATATTAGATATCTTCCTCGTGCTACTTAGTTTATAATGCATAAACAATGTTAAAAGGATCAAATTATGAAAAATCCAATTCATAACTGCAAGTCAAATACTAGAATTTTAAATTAGAAAATGACAGTTGATAAATACACTCATACCTTTTGTGTAGCTCCATGTTCACTTGGTTTACTAAAGTTATTTACTGCAGAAAATCCAACTATGCTAATAAATAATTTCATGCTTATCGGTGTGAGAGCATAAATTTACTCCAAACGCAGATGCACCACATTCATCTGTTCGGACTACAAACAGTGTCAGATGCCTGGTGGTGAGCAGCTGGGTTGCAGTGGTTATGTAGGGTGAGGAAACATTTAAGCATAAACTGTTGTGATCTTGATGCAGCCAAAGGCTCTTTTGTTATTACTGTGTGGTTAGAAAGTGAAGCAGATTACCTTTGAGGTTTCATCAGGTTCACACTTTTAGCAGGCAGTCAAACTGCAGTTAAAAAATAAAGGAATGAATAGACTGGAGCATACATCTTTGCATCTACATTGCATGACATTTACCACTAGACCACGAGTGGTACAACACTCTAACAACTCAAGTGAAAGACAATGTCTACATCTTACAGTGTCTGCATCCTGTGTTGTCAAATCATGCATATGACAAGGCTTAGAATTCTGAGGGGTGGGGAACTTTCTGTGCTGTCAAGTGTATATGTAGAGTTGTTTCATTTAATGTGGTCTGGTAGTTGCTTCACATACTCATTTGATATAACTTTTTGTTAATGGTAACTACATTACCTGAGAGCTTGTATAGTTACAAATATTATTGATTGATCAATGGAAGGTCCAGGATGTAAGAACAATAATATAGAGGATAGATTTCTACTCGTAACGTAGAGAGTCATCGAGTTGTGGGCCGGCACAATGAAAAGGACACTGGAAGTATGCACAATCTCCGACAAAGTCCTTCCTCAGAAGTAGAACTCTCTCTCTCTCTCTCTCTCTCTCTCTCTCTCTCTCTCTCACACACACACACACACACACACACACACACACACACACACACACACACGGCTACTGTCTGTGGCTATTAAGGCTCGACTGTGACTGTGTTTGACATGGGCAACAACTGCTGAAGTGAGTGACAGGTAAAAGGAGGCAGCACAGGTTGAGGAGTGGGAGGGATAGTGGGGTAGGGGTTGGGGAAGAAGTGAACCAACTGTGAGCTACTACCTGTATTCTGTAATGGTCTAACTTCTGTATCAATATTTTGTGATAAACACAACTGAACACCTTAGTTGATTAAAAAAAGATGGCTAGTGCTCGAAACCATTTGTTTAATCCATCCAGTACCTCACAGAGAAAAGAGAATATAGCATTTTCAGTTGTTAAACCACTTCTAAAACTGATCTGGACATTTGATAGCAAATTATGTGAAATAAAATGATCAATTACTCTTACATACACAGCCTTTTCAATAACTTAAGCAAACACTGTTGGCATAGAAATAGGTCTAAAATTGGTCACATTATCCCTTTCTCCCCTTTTACAAAGTAGCTTTTTCATGCAAACAGATAGTTTGTTAGTGGTCATGCCCACGTAGAATGTGTCACAGATGTTACCGCTTATTTGGTAGATCGTATGGCTGTTTTCACAGGTGGCTCTGTCTTTGATCAAATAGGAGATGCCAGTGATAGGACTGGAGTAGATATGGTTTCTGGGTCTGTTGCAGGAATATAAGCCTTGAGGCAAGTGGCTAGGAGCAAGAGAGGAGTAGTGATGGATAAGAGTATTGTCTAGGACTGGTGGGCAACAAGATATCATTATGGGAGGGTTGGGGAAGACAGTAGTGAGGATATTTTAGGACAGGTCGGGAGACAGTCAAAACTGAAATGACAAATATCCTCCCCATCCCTCCCACAGTGATATTCCACCACCCACCCAACATATGAAATATACTTGTCCATCTCTAGCCTGCCCCAGTTCCCAACTCCTTGGTACATGCCTCATATCTATGCAATAGACTCAGATGCAAGACCTGGCATGACAATTTTTTTCGAAAGTCTGTGCCGAATTTTATTAAATTAGTGGGGTGCCTTAACGATTTAAGAAATTTCACATGGGATGAAAGTCATCCAGAATCTTCTGAAGCCATTAAGGTGGTGCTTAGTAACCCACTAGTATTAGACATACCAAATTTTGAGGTCATGTTCTTCTTGCAGACAGACACCTAATTCTTCTGGAGTAGAAAGTGGTAGCTGTCCTCCTGTAGGAACAGAATGGCAGGGGAGGTGTTGCATGTTGATGCCCTATAGCAATGCACCTTGGGAACTTTCACCTGCGGAAATGAAATATTCTATGTATGAATGGGAAGCCTTGGCGGTTATGTTTGCCCTTAAGAAATTCAGATTTTATTTTGAACACCAGGAATTTCGTTTAGAGACTGACAATCAAGCTCTTAGTTAGGTTTTGGCTCATTATTTCCATAATACCCTCTTAGGCATTTATAAAACTGTTGTCAAGATCAGACGACACATCACCTGGTTCCCCCTGTATAAGCAAGCCTGGAGGTTGGTGGGGTCAAGATCACTCAACATGTCACCTGGTCCTCCCTGAATAAGGCTGTCCAGAGGTTGGTGGAGGAGTGTGAGAGCCGTAAGGGAGCTGAGCCCAACTGGAATTCCCTCAAGTGGCTTTTAGAGCCTACCTGTTAGGAATGCCTGATGGATTAACTTTGTATGGATTATATAGGTCCACTTCATCAAGTGTGTGTGTGTATTAGGCACCTACTAGTTATCATGGATGAATTTTCTCGTTTTTTTGACACATTCCGAGCAGAGAAATGACATTCCTGGCAGCTGGCCAGCATTTGTTATGAATTTTTTCTGTTTCCAGGCCACCGAGGATGCTTGATAGCTTCTGTTTCCCAGCTATTTGTGAGGTTCTGCTTTGACAATGGAATTAAAGATGTGACCACAAATCCTTTTACCAGCATACTTTGCTGACCAGGTGAACTGCAAGTTGAAGGCTGTGCTTATCTTTCACAACAAGGCTCAGACAACGTGGCTCAATTTTATCTTTAACACTGCACAACCCAAGTCCCTGGAGGCTGCTCCAGTATCCCTTATGTTAGCACATCCAGTCAATTTTCCTCTTGTCAACCTGTAGTCAATCAATGATTTGCTTCAAGAACAAGTCACCCTAGCAGTAACACAGCACAACTGGAGCCAGGCTAGACATAATACCAAAATTGCCTGTCACAGGTTATCCATCTGTTAGTCAGGGGCTAAATGGTTCATTGGAAAGGCTGGTAACACAGTGTTAGTCCGAAACCCTAATATTGCTGAAAAGGGGGAGTTAGGGTTCGATAGCAAGCTAGCTCCTCAGTTGTTGGGACCCTGTTAGATTGTCAGGGTGGTGAGTTCGGCAAACCTCCTGGTCCTGAATTTATGGACGAGTAAAGCCTCACACATGCACATTACTCATATCAAGGAGAGGCATATGTAAAGGGCTCCTTAATGGTGGGGACGGGGGATTTTGGTTTGGTGGAGGAGGCTGAACCATGGTGGGCTCCCTCTTCGAATTCGAGCCCCATGTGCCTGGCAGATGTCACTTCTCACAGCTCAGAGCTCGTGGCACCAGTGGGCATTGTGGAGCAAGAATGGGTGTAGAGGAACAGCAGTGGATCTCACGGGCAGTCGGTGTCTTGAAGCTGGACTGGAGGGTGAGTCATGCAGGGCTCGTGGGCAGCATGTACTGTTTAGCCGAACTTTATGTGGCAGTATCATTATACCATCACAATCATTACAATAACACAACCTTCTTTCAATAATGGTAACTGCCATAGGCTGATCAGCCCAAGATTATCATCACTCATCTAAAAGCTGTTATGTACACCTCTGGCACAGACAACAGTAGGGAGACATAGTGGCACAGAAGCAATGAGGCCTTCATAGATGACTGGAGGAAGTTGGAACCATATTTATATAATCAGGCCACTTCATTCCCATAAATTCTGGAAGGGGAGATGATCTATGACGTTATGTTAAATCACATCCCAGATCTGTTCAACCAGGTTCAGGGCTGGCGAGTTGGGTGGCCAACACATCAATTGGAACTCACCACTGTGTTCCTGAAACCACTCAATCACACTCATGGCCTTGTGAAATGGTGCATTGTTTTCATGAAAAATGCCACACTCAATGCAAATACTTTCAGAAAAGACTTCCTGACACTTAAACGTTTACTCAATGGGAAACATGATCGTCACGAAGGAGTGGACCTAACATGAACCATGGACCGTGGCAGTGGTAGCGAGGCTTGCGTGCCTCAGCAATACAGATAGTCGTTCCATAGGTGCAACCCCAACGGAGGGGTATCTGTTGTGGGGCCAGACAAACATGTGGTCCCTTAAGAGGGGCAGCAGTCTTTTCAGTAGTTGCAGGGGCGACAGTCAGGATGAATGACTGATCTGGTCTTGTAACATTAACCAAAACAGCCTTGCTGTGCTGGTACTGTAAACGGATGAAAGCAAGGGGAAACTATAGCCGTAATTTTTCACGAGGGGATGCAAATTTACTGTCCATTAAACGATGATAGTGTCCTCTTGGGTAAATCATTCCGGAAGTCAAATAGTCCCCCATTCAGGTCTCCAGGATGACATCATTATCAGGAGACAGAAAACTTATGTTCTACAAATTGGAACATGGAATGTCAGACCCTTTAATCAGGCAGGCAGGTTAGAAAATTTAAAAAGGGAAATGGATAGTGTAAAGATAAATATGGTGGGAATTGGTTAAGTTTGATGGCATGAGGAAAAAGACTTCTGGTCAGATGAATACAGGATTATAAATACAAAATCATATAGGGGTAATGGAGGAGTAGGTTTAAAAATGAATAAAAAACAGGAGTGCGGGTAAGCTACTATGAACAGCATAGTGAATGCAGTATTGCAGCCAAGATAGACACAAAGCCCACACCTGCCACAGTAGTACAAGTTCATATGCCAACTAGGTCCCCAGATGATGAAGAGATTAAAGAAATGTATGATGAGATAAAAGAAATTATTCAGATAACGAAGGAAGACGAAAATTTAATAGACATAGGGGATTGGAATTCAATAGTAGGAAAAGGAAGAGAAGGAAAAGGAGGAGGTGAATATGGAATGTGGGTAAGGAATGAAAGAGGAAGCCGTCTGGTAGAATTTTGCACAGCTTCGGGCCACCCCCAAAAACTTACTTTTTCATATTTGGTGCATTGTGCTGCCACCTACTCCATATCAGAGACCTCAGTAGTCATTATACATCGTGAGAGAGCAAAATGGGGCGCTCCGCGGAGCTCATTGACTTTGAATGTGGTCAGGTGATAGGGTGTCATTGGTGTCACATGTCTGTATGCGAGCTTTCCACACTCCAGAACATTCCTACATCCACTGTTTCTGATGAGATAGTGAAGTGGAAGCATGAAGGGACACATGCAGCACAAAAGCATACAGGCCAATCTTGTCTGCTGACTGAAAGATACCGCCGACATTTGGAGAAGGTTGTAATGTGTAATAAGCAGATATCTATCCAGACCTGAAAGAACTGCAAAAAGGTAGGAATTGTAAGAGATGGGATCTGGATAAAGTGAAAGGATCAGAGATTGTAGAGTGTTTCAGAAAGCACTAGGGAACCATTGACAAGGACATGGGTAAGAGATACAGCAGAAGAGAAAGGGTAGCTTTGAGAGATTACTAGTGAAAGTAGCAGAGGATCAAGTAGGTAAAAAGACGAGGCTAGTAGAAATCCTTGGGTAACAGAGGAGATACTGAATTTAATAGATGAATGGTGAAAATATAAAAATGCGGTAAATGAAGCAGGCTGAAAGGAATGCAAATGTCTCAAAAATGAGATCGACAGGAAGTGCAAAATGGCTCAGCAGGGATGGTAACAGGACAAATTTAAGGATGTAGAGGCATACTAGGGGTAAGACAAACACTGCCTACTGGAATACTGAAGAGATCTATAGAGGGTCTATACAAGGGCGATGCACTTGCGGGCAATATTTTGAAAATGGAAGAGAACGTAGATGAGGATGAAATGGGAGATACGATATTGCGTGAAGAATTTGACAGTGCTGAAGGACATAAGTTGAAACAAGGCCCTGTGATGAGGCAACCTCCATTAAAACTACTGATAGCCTTGGGACAGCCAGCCTTGAAAAAACTCTGCCATCTGGTCAGAAAAATGTGTGAGACAGGCAAAATACCTCCAGACTTCAAGAAGAATATAATAATTGCAATTCCAAAGAAAGCAAATGTTGAACGGCATGAAAATTACCTATCTATCAGTTTAATAAGTCATGGCTGTAGAATACTAACATGAATTCTGTACAGTCGAATGGAAAAACTGGTAGGTGCTGACCTCAGGGAAGATTAGTTTCGATTCCGTAGAAACGTTGGAACACGTGAGGCAATACCGACCCTATGATTTATCTTAGATGATAGATGAAGGAAAGGCAAACCTACATTTCTAGTATTTGTAAACTTAAAGAAGCTTTCGACAATGTTGACTGGCATACTCTCTTTCAATTCTGAAGGTGGCAGTCGTCAAATGCAGGGAGTGAAAGGCTATTTACAATTTGTACAGAAACCAGATGCCAGTTATAAAAGGGGAGGAGCAGAAGGGAAGCAGTGGTTGGGAAGGGAGTGAGACAGGGTTTAAGCCTATCCCTGGTGTCGCTCAGTCTGCATATTGAGCAAGCAATAAAGGGAACAAATGAAAAATTTTGAGTAGGAATTAAAATCCAGGGAGGAGAAATAAAAACTTTGAGGTTAGCCAATGACATTTTAATTCTGTCAGCGACAGTAAAGGGCGTGGAAGATCAGTTGAACAGAATGGATAGCACATTCAAAGAGGGATATAAGACGAACATCAACAAAAGCAAAACAAGAATAATGGAATGTAGTCGAATTAAATTGGGTGATGATGACAGATTTACATTATGAAATAAGACAATTAAGGTAATAGATAAGTTCTGCTATTTGGGGAGCAAAATAACTGACGAAGGTTGAAGTAGAGAGAATATAAAATGCAGTCTGGCAGTGCCAAGGACAGCATTTCTGAAGAAGAGAAATTTGTTCACATTGAGCATACATTTAAGTGTCAGGAAGACTTTTCAGAAAGTATTTGCATTGAGTGTAACCATGTATGGAAGTGAAACATGGACGATAAATAGTTTAGACAAAAAGAGAACAGAAGCTTTCGAAATGTGGTGCTACAGAAGAATGCTGAAGATTAGATGGGTAGATTATGTGACTAATGAGGAGATACTGAATAGAATTGGGAAGAAGAGGAATTTGTGGCACAACTTAACTATTGGGTGGCATACAAAATGTGTTACCAATTGTTTATTTTACAATTTACACCACACATTAGATACTCCGCTGGGATCTCTACAGCAGTACCAGCAGAGCTTGGAAAAACAAATGAGTTACGAAATGACATGTAATTCATGATACTGCCACTAGGAGACTAGTAACCAGCAATGACTGACAGTGGAAGACTGACAACACAGCAACGATCGGCAATTGTGTTACTTTTTCATGAAACGAAAAGCCTTGTTGTGACACAGAGGCGTTTTCGACAACAGTTTAACACACGATGGGTCCCTTGCAAGAAGACCATTCATGGGTTGTACGATAAATTTGTACAGGAAGGAACAGTATTGGAATCGAAGCGACCTCGGCCTAAGCCTGTTTGTTCGCCAGAGAATATTTAAGCAGTACGAGTTGCTGTACAGAGAAGTCCCAGGAAATTGTGCAGAAAGGCAGCAGTGCAACTGGGATTACCCAGTCGCTCCATTCAATGCATTCTTAAAAGTGGCCTCCACATGTACCCATACAAGATGACCTGTGCACAGAAGCTCACTGAAGAACACAAGCAGCAGAGACTACTGTTTGCTCAGTGGGTGGAGGATAGGGAAGAAACTCTCAACAACGTTTGGTTTTCAGATGAGGCGCATTTTCATTTAAATGGTGTGGTTAACAAACAAAATGTACACTTTTGGGCCACTGAAAACCCACAAGTGCTTCATGAATGACATTATGATCTGAGGATTACAGCGTGGGCAGCAATTTCCAGTCACGGACTTACTGGACCCTTTTTCTTTGAAGAAACTGAACAGCGAACGTTATTTGAGCATGCTTCGCAATAGATTCATTCCACAGCTTCTTGCTACTGCCTTGCCCTTCAACACACAGTGATTCATGCAAGATGGAGCAAGGCCACATACTGCAAACACTGTGTTGGAGTTTTTACACAAGCATTTCGACATGCGGATCATTTCACTCAGGTTTCCAGGTTGCTTCAATGATGGACAAAATTGGCCCCCCAATAGTCCAGACCTCAATCCATGTGACTCTTTTCTTTGGGGGTACCTAAAGGAAAAAAATTTCCTGAAATGTCCACGTGATTTAATGGAGCTCAGAAGACTTATTCTTTAAGCTTTCAGTGAAATTAGGGAAGACATGTGCTGTAGGGTACTCATTAAGTTCAGCTTACCTTTGAAGAAAGTTGGGAAACAAAATGGTGGGCATATTGAGCATGTACTGAGTTAGAACAAATCTCCACGGACGGCTCTTCATTATAGCATATGTTCCTTTCGGATTGTATTGACAATAAAGTTTGTATTCAAAAACAAAATGGTAACACATTTCGTTGCGCCACACTATAGAAGAAGGGACTGGTTGGTAGGACAGGTTCTGAGCCATCAAGGGATCATCGATTTAGCATTGGAGGGAAGGGTGGAGGGTGAAAATCAGAGGGAGACCAAGACATGAATACACTAAACAGATTCAGGAGGATGTGGGTTGCAGTAGTTACTCGGGGATGAAGAAGCTTGCACAGGATAGAGTGGCATGGAGAGCTGCATCAATCCAGTCTTGCCACTGAAGAGCACAACAACAATAGAAGGGGTGGATGTGCTTTGCAACCAGTTTACAATACTTCTTTTGTGACACAGTGCCTCACACAAGCTCCACTGGACCCATGGGTGCCCACGTGGTTGTTTCCCAGAGTATAATGGAGGCCCCTACAGTACAGGAGTCAAGAGGCTGTTCCCCTTGTGGGTGACGGAAATGCACCCTCCCAAAGGCACGATGAAGGTATTGGGATTCATCAGACCACACAGTGCTCGGCCATTGTGCCAACATCCAGCGCCAATAGTTACATACCTATTTCAGTTGTTGTCGATGTCATGGCGTGGGTCATCAGCGGCACAGACTCATCATTAGGAGTGTTTGGAGCATTGTGCATTCAGACACAATTGTACTCTGCCCAGCTTAATGTCTGATGTTAGTTACACCACAGTTTGTTGCCTGTCTTGTTTTACCAGTATGCGTAGCCTATGATGTCTACCATCTGTGATGAGGAGTACTTGCCCAACCCCATAACGTCTGGCCATGGTCTCACCTTTGTTTTGCCATGTGTTGAAGACAACTGCCATAGTACTACTTCAACACCTGGCAAGCTGTGCAGCTTCCAAAACGTTCATACCAAGCCTTCAGGCCATCAAAATCTGCTCTTGGTCAAACTCAGATTGTGCGCATTTCCTATTTTACAACAAGACGAGATGCTCACTGAGACTCCATGCAACGTGTGTGTGTCTGACTAGAAGACAAGGTGAGATGCTATTGCCTGGATGAGTTTATACTGACAGTAGATCAGTGATCATAATGTTTTGGCTGCTGTGTATATGGATTTAGTATTATGACTTCCAAGTGGATGCTGGGCAATGCCAAGGGAACCATTCTGCAACATTTGAGGCAACTGTAAAATGCAATTTATTACAAGGGTGTGCCAGAAAATAATGCCTCCAAAAATTTGATTCTGTTCTTAATATCAGTTGTCATGCATATGACACTGTTGATGTTACCACTTTGCTGACACAGTATGCAGCACCCTCCTGATGAACAGTTCTGAACTGCAGGGTGTGTGTGTGTGTGTGTTATTTAACTGTGTCAGCATGTGAGAAAACCCTCAGACAACAGAGCACCAATTCAAATAGTTCATCCACATGTGGAGCACCCTCTCCTTCGGCATGATAATGCCAGACCATACACAACTTTTTTTTTTTGCACCTGCAACAGTCTGACACCTTTGATTCATTATTATTGATCATCCTCCATACTGACCCGGTTTGAGCCAATGAATTTTCAACTGTTTGCAAAACTTAAAGAACACCTTCAGGGACTCAACTTTGATAGTGATGAATTAGTGTAAGCGTAGGTGAGGCTGTGGGTCTGCCAACGAAGTCAAGCATTCTACAGTGACGACACCAACAACCTGGTGTCTCACTGGGAGAAAGGTGTTCAGTGCCATGGTGACTATGTTAGAAATAAATATACAAACATGAAGAATAAATATGTTAAATATTATGTTTGTTTTAATTAAAATGGTTCAATAATTTCCGAATAGAAATTTTGTGTCATTACTTTCCAGCATGTGCTCATGCCCAAAATATACACCAATTAAAAATTAACATTTAATTAATTTGGCAAAGAAAGTGGCTTTCAACTGATACAATGTTAAGGTCATAGGGAAGTTCAGTTCATCAACTAACACAGCACACAGAGTATGAGAAGACTTCTTGTAGGTAAAAAGTTACATTATGGGCACCATTAGGATGTTTTGGTTAACATTAGGCTGTGCTACTGATCAATTTGCTACCATATCCTTTACTTGGCTTTCACATTTCTAGACTTTGTCAGCTCACAGCCACACTGCCGCTTTTGAACATAGGCTAAGCCTTGAGATGCACTATGAATCAGACTCCCACTACAACCAATGTTACAAGGGGGGAGTGGGTCTAGAACCACATTTTAACCTTGTAGCCTTTGAATAGTTCTCCAGTTTAGGTCCAAAGTCAATGGATCTTCAAACTGCTTTTCATTTACATGATGTGTCTTGTGCATACATATCATCCTGAATGCCAAACCATCATTACTTCAGGGTTCAAAGCCAAAGCCTGAACTGTGTTGGGTCTAACCACTCTTTTACTGTATTTAATAAAATTTAGTATATTTATTTTCCTATCATTTCCTCACAGTGATTGTTTAGGATTACTGTTGTGATAATGCTTGTCAAATGAATTGCAAGCTGTTCACATAGTTTGTATAATCTATAATGAAGTACTCACATATATTCAAATGCAAATGCTGCATTAATGCTATCCCAGTACTTCTGCAGTTGCACTCAAGATGTATGTTGAAGCAGAGTTTTTCAGCACAGATAGTTCACAAGTAGTTTGCGTGATTGTGTCAGTTCGCTCAATTCTCATTTGCAGGATAAAAATACTAGTGGCACCAAGTGAATTTGTTTGCTGCTGATAGGTGAATACCCTACAACCAGTTGCACTACGTCAGATTTCAAGTGACATGTATATGTAAGATTATTTACACCAGTAACTGTAACATTGTGACAGTTTCACAAACAATATGAGTAACAATGTGCAGCAAATGCAGAAAGTGGTTATGAACAAACCTGTCAATATTTAATGTGTAGCCCCATGGCTTCATCAAAACTTTGCTGCCAACATACAAATTCATTCTGCTGTGTAACAATTTATGCTTCCATGTGATATTTGCCTGAAATTTTACTTTACTGCTGAGAGTTCTACTTACATATGGTTCACATATTCAAAGTAAACAAAATGTACTTCTCAGATTAGTGACCATACAAGTGTCACTTCAAAATTATTTATAAATAATTTATTTTACATTATCAGTAAATAAATTACAATTCTCATTCCATACAACGATACACTGCAATAATGCATTAACTGCAGCCATACCATTTATAAATTTAATGGCACTGCTAAGGTTCACTACAGTCATAATCATTCTTAAGTTGCACATTAAGGTTGTCATTCAAAAGAAGTGTATCAGAGCAGAATATACCCACTTTATGGCAAACAGTTTTATCAGTATAATTGGGTTGTGCATTAAAAAAGTTTTGCATGTTTACTAACCATTAAATTGAAACTCTTGCTCAATTCTATGTGAGGTTTAATACAAGGCTTATTTCAATGCACTGTGCAAAATGTCATATTTAAGACAGTAAGTCCATCATTTTAGTAAACCGAATTATTCATGTTTCCAGCTGTATGACAGCAATTGTATGTATTCACGCATCACACTGCACACAGAAATTAATGAAACCCTGTTAAGAAATACAAGTAAGCCACTTACTATGAAGTGTAACTCAGTTTGTACTTCATCAGTTTCATCTTTTTTTATCCACTTAGTTGGCTCCTGGTCCATCGCTTCAGTTCTATAGTCTGAAAAGAAAAAGCAATCAGATAAGAAAAGTTTTTGGCCCACTCAGTATCTGTTTTTACCATGAGGTATAGCTCAAAGGCAGTATTGTCACTCATATATTGCGTGCAGTAAATGGGTGATTACACACGAAACAGGTGCAAAGTGGCTGAGGAAAAGTGTGTTCATTGATATAAACTCATTCACATTTTGCAGGTCATGATGAGTGAGAACAATCATAAAATAACACGCAATGGAAACTGAGCATTTAAATTTGCTACTGCTTCTTTGTAACACAGGCTCATGGACACCATCCTGTTGTGACAATTATGGAAGATGTGTAATTTTGTGTGCATGCATTAACTTCAGCATTACAAACAATCACAGCAGTCAATAGATTGCAGCGATATTACTTAATAACATCAAATATTTCATTCTATACTTGGTTCATTGTGTTAATTTCAGTGTGATAGGGACATGAAGAAAATCCGGATATACGGATTGTTTATCAGTGAATATGCATTTTCAACGTAGGCATTACCTTGAAACTTACTTCATCTGTATACATTCACAGATGTATGCCCAATTTACAGGAAGCGTCATCATTTTAGAATCTTTACCTGCTATTAAAGGAAACCAATACCTGCACTGTAGAGTGTACATTGCAATGTGGAAATTCTCATTCTTGATTACCATCAAGATTAAACATTGGTTAGCATTTTCTAACAAAACTGATTTACTGAAACGACTTCATACTAACTGTAAATATGATGAATGATCTATTGAGATCTGATGACATGTAATGCTTTACGTTAGGCAGATTATAGTTAATCTGTACCTTGTATCTTGCCAGTTCATAAATGATGTTGCAGTACTCTTATACAGAACTCCATTAAAACCCACACACTACAACAAACTGGTATTTACATATGATTACACGAATACTAACGACACGAATAATCAAAGCACAGTGAAAACTAACAAAATGCAACAGAATTGCAGCATTTCCTTTCATGCGAACATACTCAAACCATGAAATTATGTAACTGTGGGCACTTTAAAAAATGCTTACGTTAGCCCTAAGATCTGGAGCCGCTTTATGTCTACATCACATCACAGAAAATTATCATCACAATCATTATTACTGCTAAGTAAGTCAAAATAACCGTACTAACATGGACAACCTTTGAATTTCACTGTCCGCCTTTTCTCGTTAGCCACGAAGTATATGAGGAGATTACTTCGTAGACAAACTGCTCCTGACAGCACGTCACACACTCAGCCGTTTCTTTTACGAAGATACACGTAGCGATTTTAACGGTCAGGCCAAAAACAAGCACTAACAACTCAGGTATTTAGTTGTTACGAACATAACCTGAAAAATTACAACATTCACGCACCGTCACCAAGCACAATATAGGTGATGTGATCACAATTAAATACAGAATAAAATCTCATCCTTATGTACCCATTAAAAATTAAAACATAAAAAAGACAGCAGCCTCAAACAGCAGAGTCATCACAAGATATTCACGAACTAGTACACTCATCAAACTCAACTGTTACTGTGATAGAAATTAAGTACCATGTTAATTTACTTCCGAAACACATTTCTTCACTTATTCTTGTTTGCAGTTTATAAACGCTTATAAATTACCTGGAGAATATCACACACAAATTTCCACAACACCACGAGGTTGCTGCTGACTACACAGTACACGAAGGGTGACAGTATCGCAGAACCAGCAGATGCATTCAAAACCAGCGTGGATCTTGTCGCTCGTGTGGCCAACAGCAGAATTTTACGTCTTTTTCAGTGAGTGTTACGAGATATGTAATTAACAGTTTTTTCTGTATTTTCTATAGTATTTGCGTGCATTAGTGTGAAATAGACTTGATAAATTGAAGGTTTCAGTTTTTATTTGCGTTTGAATAGGAAAAGCGAAGGACAGCTTCGCGTGTACGCAAACGTTTGTTTACATTCTTAAATTACATTGTTAAATGTGCGGGATCATCAATTAAGTAGTGCACAGTACTCAGTATTTACGTTTATTAGTGTCATTTAGACTCAATACATTGAACATAGCAGTTTTTATACATTTTATTAGGTCATTTTTCGCGTTACGTGAACGTTTGTTTACATTATAAATACGAGGGTTAATCAGTTTAAGTTAGTGTTGGATGCTTAGTATTCACGCTTATTAGTGTCGTTTAGGCTCGTTACATTGAAGGTAGCAGTTTTTATACGTTTTATTAGGAAAAGTGATACTGACGGTGAACTCTAACGCCACTTGCATACGTTTGACTAGCGTTAACAGTTAAGTAGACGTAAAATATGTGGTAAATTGGTGTTACACTAAAATGTCTGAGTAAATCAATGTTACAATAAAACTTCTGAGCCATTCTTACATACGGTTTAGTTAGCAGAAATCTAATACTCTCTCGCCGTCTGCTTATTTTCCTTAGCTTGTTGTGGGCATTAGTGATCGTGTACTGTGAGCCTATGGGTTCCTATGAAGTAGAACTCGTATTTGTGTTTTTCATTCTGAACTCTTATTGTTAGCTACAGGTTTTGTTTTGTACCTGCATCTGTCAGTGTACAATACTCAGTATTTACGTTTATTTGTGTCATTTCGACTCGATACATTGAATGTAGCCGTTTTTATAGTTTAGGTCATTTTAGCGTGTACGTAAACGTTTGTTTACACTGTAAATCCGAGGGATAACCAGTAGGTGTAGTTTACCGCTGGTTACTGTTTAACATTTATAAATAACATTCACTATATAGCCCCTAGCAGTATACTGTAGGTCACTGTTTTTTCCTGTAGTATCCACTTGATAGCCCTAGCAGCAAAATAAGCACCAGATCTAGCTTCTACCATAAATATTTATTGTTTTTCATTGTTGAGTGTCCTTTCTGCCACCTAAAGTGTAGTTGTTAACCTAGTGTGGCAGTAGGTTTCCTTAAGTTTCTTATAGTAAATCACATATTAGCTAGATGGATAGGGACTGTGTCTGTTGTGTGCGGATGCAGGAGGAGTTAGCCACAGTCCAAATGCAGCTGGAAGCTTTGTTGGCCACAGTCAACTGGCTCCAGAGTGCCACCTTGAGGTGCGGTGGGGATGGGGTACCTGGAGCAGCCTTTTCTGTACTAGATGTGCGGGCAGGGGGGCGGGGGAGAGATGTCACAGCTCTCTGTCACAGAGCCGACCTACACTAGTAACATAAAACTGTTTATTTGCTGCCATTAATCATCAATGAGGAAAGAAGTCAACAAACCTAACTCAAAAACTTCATAAAAAGACTGAAAGCATTACAAAAACACACACACATGGAAAAATATCCTAAATGTAAAACCAAAATGAACTCCCAACACTGAAAAGATAGTCAACAAAAATGTAATAAAGGAGAAATTTTTAAAAAGAAAATCTGAAACTAAATATAATGTGTCATTTCTTATTAATGTGCTCTATTTGTATGTATACAGTCAATTGAATAAAGTTGAAAAAAGGTTCAAGTCATGGCTGTGATAGAAATTTTAATTAATTTCTTCAGCTTCTACAATTATTAAAGATAAAGCTGAGACTCATACACCTCAAGGAAACTTTAAAACCATCAGTTCATGAAATGAAAGAAAATGATCTTTTTTATGCCCAATTGTGCAATAAAATCTTCAAAGAAATGTAAATCCAAGTGTAGGAAATATCTTTATTGATTTATGAATATTTCAATACCATAAACAGAGGATCATTTATAATTTTTGTCTGTCTGATGCAGTGTATGTGGTACTTTCACTCCTGTGCACTTCACACGTGTAAAAGAGACATCAAGGGACTCCAAACCTCCTGTTTGTGTATTAGTCAGTACAGTATCTTCTCTGAAAAATAACATGAAGAATGACAGAGAGCTTGGATCATTCCCTGGCTGATTGCTGTGTCCTAAGGACAAGTCTTCAAATGCGTGATTAAGTGGACTAAAATGATTTTTTTTCTAGTCAAATTTGTCACCACCCTTTCTTCCTCAGACAGACTATCAATTACATCTTGTTGACACAAGACTACTTGTTACACTTGTTGAGGTACATGACTTCAAGACTGTCATGGTCAGAATCTGTGGAGGAGTTACCACTTGTATCAACATCGAATAATTCATCCCCACTGTCATGCTTCATATCTTCATAATTTCATCCTCAATAGATGGGAACAACAACAACAACATATTCAATAGAAGGGCTGAAGATAAAAACATTTGGATCAACAGAGGCATCCAATCCAACCCGTCGGCTTTGATCCGTGACGTAAGCATGTTGTGTTGTGTGACGTCATGACGGTGCGGAGTTTAGTTTATGAGTGTGTTGTGTTTGTAGCTGTCGTCTTGTTGCAGTTGGAGGTGTCCTCAAGTGGTGTGTGTATGGTCCGTGTATTATGTGGTGTATTGGGTTCATTTGGTTATCACTGCTTGAAGTGTGCATTTATCGGTCATGACTGTTATAGAAGAACAGAAATTGGTTTCAGTGAGTTAAGAATTAAGTTTGTGTTGTGTTTATGTTATTGTGGTGTCATTTGCTGTCTGTTGAGTGGTAAGTTATTTAATTTAATTTGTGGCTTCTTTTGTTTGGTATGGATATGTTTTCTAAGTTAAATTGGGTTAAGGTTGTGGGAGGAGGGGGGGGCTGGTTTGTTTTGGATGTGTTTTTGTTTGTTTGTTTGGCGGAGGTGGGGGGATTGGGGTTGCTGACCTAGTGTGTAGCGCTGGAACTTTTTTGTGGTAAGTAGCCATTTTTTTGGATCTGTTGTTTGCATGTTATGATGATTGGTGGGGTATTTGTGTGTTGTTGGGTCAGTGTTATTTATTGCATGTGTTGGTGGTTGGTGTTTTGTTATCAGCACTTGTAGTTGATTTATGTATCTTATGGGAAGTACTTTATTTCAATTTTTTTGGTATTGTCAGTTGTATTTGAGTTATATAGGTCAAGGGAAGTGTCCAATTCCAATGACTCGTCGTAGCTACGTGTTTTGGTATTGTGAGCTGCTGTTGACCTATATAGGTCAAGTGAAGTGTCCGATTCCCATTTTTGATGGTATGTGTAGTCGCAGTGTTGCAAATTTTCTAGATGTCAATTTTTCTTTTGTGGTATCGGTAATTGTGGTTGAGCTATGTAGATGAAGGGAAGTGACAGATTCCTGTGAATATTGTGAATGTAGTGGAATTGGGGAAATTTTGATTGGTTTTATGTTGTCGTGTGTGTTTGTGTGTGTGTGTGTGTGTTTGTTTAGTTTGTCCCCACCCAAAAACCCCCAATTTTCCACACTGGTCCCGTGAGTTTGATTATATTTATGGATTTTGTAATCGTGTTTACATAATGACCTCATAGGCGCCATATTGGAGACATTGTGAATGGTCGTGTCCGCCATATTGGTGACGTCATTGGTCAAAGCATACGGGTGGAATTGGACATTTCCGTAATCCCAAACATTTTTATTCTAATCTTGATGAACAGTAAGATGAAGTAAAATTGAATGCAGTGAAATAATATCGTAGTAGACACAGTACTACTACTACTATCAACTTAGTAGCCAGAACTGTGAGAAACTGCTAAAAAATAGGTTCAAAGCTCTATTGTGCACTTAAATTCATGAACAGTACACAGCTGCCTGTGAAGTTGCACATTTATACTTGTCATTAGTGGTCAGGGGGCAGCAGGATGGCTTAAGTTAACTCATCAATAGCGCTCAAGGAAAACCCACAACCTGTGCTTAAACTCGTCAAAAATACCTGGTGACCAGCAGAACATGAAGACAGTATTCAACAACAACAGTTAAAGGACTATGGACAGATGAGACAGTGGTTGGCCAAGAAATTTATTTGGAGGGTAGGCCCTGAAATTGTCATTTTGTATATAGCTCAGTTGGTCAGTTTCATACTGCATCATGCCCAAAAACAAGTGTGTCCATTCATAGTAGTGAATCATATTAAAAAAAAAACTGTGTTATTAAAAACTAAGTTCAGGAAAAACTGCAGTGTCCTACGATTTCGAACCAAGCATCACAAGAAGTGAACCAAGTATGGCTTATCCCTGGACAATAAGAATAACAATAAAGATGATGATGATGATGTAGTAGTATTCCACATTAATATTAAAGGAAATAATTTACAACAGACAAAACATCATGCTGCGTTAACTGAAGCCTGTGTCATTCGAAGGAATTAATTAATTCATTGTATATGTGCTATGCCAATCAACGATATCAATTCATTTTGAAATGTGAATTGACCACCTAGTATCTGTTAATGATCAACTTAGGTGGCAACCACTGATCAATGCAACTAGCTGATAGTAATAATTTGAATCTAAGCTTGCTTGCTAAAGAGACTTGATTTTGTAACCCCAAATACAGACTCACATAAGTGCCAAGAGCAGACATTATCAACAAATATTGACTGCAATATCAGACAGTTCTGTGTCGCCTCGCTTTCACGCTAATGGAGGACATTTTGAACATTTCCTGTAACACAGTGTTTGAAGTCACGCTGGTACGTTCTGTTGCTGTGTGTTTCCATTCCATGATTAATGTGATTTGAAGAGAGGTAATAAAATGAGCTCTAACATGGAAATTAAGCATTTCCGGACACATGTCCACATAACATATTTTCTTCCTTTGTGTGTGAGGAATATTTCCTGAAAGTTTGGCCGTACCTTTTTGTAACACCCTGTATAATAACCATTTTGATTTTTCCAGCATAATTATTCATAGTTTTCTTATCAGGTTGCCTACTAGAGTGAAAAACCGTCATGACAATGTATCTAATTGACTGCCATTTCATATGAGATGCTATTTCTCAATAATGGCATGCCTCACTACTTCTTTTTCATCACTGGCACCACAGCACGCACACAATGCATTAGGGGCAGCATTGATGTGCCTGGTACATATGTCACTCCATATTTTGATCTACATAATATTGCTATCTCCAAAAACAGTATCAATCAATAGCTCACAGAGTAAATTTTATACATGAGATATTTCATCTACCTTTTTTCAATTACTGTAGAAGTAACATGGGGTCAGATTTCTGACACTACTCTGTTTTAGTGTAACTCAAACCATGTACACAAAATATGAATCATTCTGTATAGAAAGTGAACATTTCAGAAGTAATTTTCTGTTAATCAGTAATGTAACAAAACAAATCTGTAAGCATGTAAGACTCTGAAACCCTTAACATGGGATTATAAAAGAAAGAAGTTATTTTGAAATAACAAATGAATGGAGAGGTGAAACAATTAGTAATAGGGTAAAAGGAACTACTACTATCAATAAGTAAGATATTGTAACAGACTACTGCACACAATGAAGTAGAGGCGTACAAATGTAAAATAAGTTACAAATGTAAGACAGGACACAAGATATGATAAAAAATACAACATTATAACAAGGTTTATGGTACATTAATAAAAAATCTAGAGAAAATTTATAACTGGTAGAAAATAAACTTTTTCTCGCTTGCATTGAAGTTTCAACACAAAACTTTCCAAGAAGAGACTTAACTCTGTCAAAATTTTAGGTCTCGTACTAATTTTATATTAACCACAACAGAGCAGAAAGTAAAAAAGAAGTCCATAAATGGAAAAAAAGTCGTTAAGATTTGAGCGTTATGCTATGTCATCACTAAAAGCATGCACAGTATAAGTGCTATCTTACGTCAATTTCGCCTCAACTTTCCAAAGTATCTAAAGAATCAAGAGTTGTACTCTTATACAGAATGGGTAATGCTGAATATATAAAATTGTACTTAGGAAACTCGGGCAATAGCCTCAGACCACAGGGCACATACAGCTACTTCTGCATTTGATCACTTGGGCCTTAGAAACACAAATGTTTCTACAACTTCTGAAACAGTGACTATAAACTGCAGATCTCTGGGATCACTATCTAGGTTAGTGGAGTTGCAAGAGGAGCTAATGAAGACCAAATAATATGTAGAAAGGTTATCAGAAGCGTTGAAAAAAATCCAGACCAAATGGAATTAAAATCAGGCCATATGTTTTATTACAGATGAAAAGAGTGGAAGTAAATACAAGTGTAGCCTTTGTAGCAAATAAGAAAATTAAAAATACTACAGGTATTAAAGGAAACTCAAATATTATATTAAAACTGGTTTTAAAAATAAAAAAGAGATATACTGTGGCAATCGCTTGAAGCTATGGACCAACACTCAGATGCTGTTGAGGTATAACACCTCTACAAATATTTACAGTTATTTCAAGCAGAATGACCTCCTCCAAACCAACAAGCACGAATTCTGAAAACCTCCATCACACAACACCCCCCTACACTTTTTTGTATTTATTTATTTGTTTTACTCCACATACCATCCTCAAAGACAAAGATTGAGGGAATAAGGTAGATGGAATATTTCCTGATTTATAAAAACAATTCGACTTAATACTGCACCAATGTTTATTATCAAAAGTATGGTGATATGGGTATCAGACAACATATGTGACTGGGTTGATGTTTTCTATGTAAACAGGGTACAGCATAATCCCTAGACTGTAAATTGATTGGGTAACAGAATGTAAATTATACCAAAATCTGTTCTAAACATTTCTGAGATTTGCTGGATCCACTACAGTAGATGCTATAGGTATATCTTTATACTTGGTCAAGCGATCAAACTGAGCTATAATCTTCTGATTTGTAATTCAACGTTGACAGGCAATGTGAAATACAGTCATGTAAATTTCTTAGTTCTGCCCAATTTCATGGCAGTTTGTCATAACATCCCATGATCTCCTAATGGGTATATCAGCATCGTAGCATCCTTTCAACTATGGAGCTGTCTCCATGTTCAGCTGCATTGTTCTGCTGAACAATCTGTAATGCTCTAGTGCATGGTCATGTAAATTTCTTAGTTCTGCCCAATTTCATGGCAGTTTGTCATAACATCCCATGATCTCCTAATGGGTATATCAGCATCCTAGCATCCTTTCAACTATGGAGCTGTCTCCATGTTCAGCTGCATTGTTCTGCTGAATTCTCTTCAAAATAAATGTTAATCTTTTAGCCAGGTACTTCACTTTGCTGGAATTCATTTCGGGTGACAGCTTATAAGTCTTGAAACATGAATGGATTTTGTGGTGATAAACAACCTCAAAGGGAATCGACACTGTGGTTTCATGTATTCTGGTGTTGTATGACGAAATCACATATGGTAATAGACAATCCCAGTCTGAGGGGAAGCTAATCATGTTATAAGATAAGATTCTAGGTACTGTTTTATGAATGTGTTCAACCCTGCCATTACTCTTAGAATGAAATGACGTAGCTCTGAACTTCTTTATTTTAAACAGTCAAGATAACTGTATGATAAGATTGGCCATAACGTTTGTCCCTCAGTCTGCTATAATGGCCTCTGGACTTCTAGATTATAGTGCAAAATAAGTTACCAGTGCTCTCACAACCATCTCAGCGGCCATGTCTGCAGTGGGTCACACAATAAGATGATGAGAGAAACGGTCAGCGACAGATAAAATGTATGTTACTTTTTACTGTTAAGGCAAATGGTCCTGCAATATAGAGTGCTAAGACTTTGAAAGGTCCAGCTACCTCAGATATAGTTTGAAGAGGTACATTTGGTTTTTGTTCTTGCACTCTCTGCAAAAAGACAATTTTGAACATAATATCCTAATTTATTTGTGGCACTTTCCCCATTATGATGTGTCTGTATACACTCATGACTTTGTCGCAGTATATACTTGCCAGTAGTCTCGGGATTCTTGTGCCTTCTTTAATTCCTCAGTAAGCACATCATCTACTTGCAGGATCTTAATTTTTGTACTCAAGGCGCCTGGATTCTGATTTAACTTTCCAGGCTTAAGTCTGGTTATGTAGTCATATTCACAGAGTTTTAAGGCCAATCTAACAAGTCCACTGCTGGGATCCTTTAAACTCAAAAGGCACTGTAAAGCAACACGATCTGCAATTACTGTGAACTGTCATGCCTATAGGTAACACTGACAGTAATGGGTGCCAAAAACAAGAATCAGAAGTTCATTTTGTGTGGTGGTGTAATTTTGCACAGCTGCTACAGCTGATGTGAAGCATAACCAATTGGTTTTTCTTCACCATTTTGTATCTGACTCAAAATACAACCAGCTGAGACATTGCTAGCATCACACAACAAGATTAAAGGTAGAGCAAAATGCCGATAACCCAAAACAGGTGGACTTGTTAAGAATGTCTTTCAGTTTTAACATGGCCCTCCTGCTATCCATTGTCCAGACAGGAGCAACTCCCTTCATTAGTAATTTTGCAAGCCATTTTGTGGTGACCGGATAGTTCTCCACAAAACGGCGATAGTAATTTATTAACCTGAGAAATCAGTTGCAATTCTTTAATGTTCCTCGATGCTGGAAAATCATTCACTGCATTTTTTAATTGTGGTTCTGGTCTTGACCATCTGCTAAAATTATATGGCCTGGATAGTGCAATTATGATAGTGCAAAATCGCAGTTTTTGAATTTCAAATTTATATTAGCATCACTAAAATGGGTTAGTATGTTTTTTAGTTACTTTGCATGTTCTCTCACTGAATTTGAAAAGACAACTGTGTTATCCAGGTATACTAGTCACATGGTTGGCTTTAAACCTCCTAAAAGTAAATCAGCAAAATGTTAAAATTTTGTGGAGGGGGGGAGGCAGGTGTTTGGGGGGGAGGGGGTGGGGGAAGGGCTTTCTTTGATATTCATAATGCCCACAGGGTACAACAAAAGCTGTCTTTTTCTCCATCTTTAATAGCTACATGAATCTGATAGTAGCTGGAGCATGGTGAAGAATTTGCATTTGACAAGATGATTGAAAATATCATCAATCCTTGCAAAAAATGCTGCAAGCTTTTCCTCTGTAACTGGTTTTGTTGGGGACTACCACTGTATTGAGCGTACATAAAAAAGGTGTATACGACCCGGGACAACCGGCTTTTTTTAGAATTCTAGGTATTTTTCATTGTTTTCAGTTAATTTTTTGTAATTTTGACTGGTAAGAACTGATACTCTAACAAAGGATATTACTGTACCCCACTACTGCAGAATAATACTTCGACAATAAAAGATAAACGAGAGAAAAAGAACGAAAATTACTTAAATTGCAAAGGAAATGCGCCATATACAACGACGACACACAGTGCTCGTGCAAGTGTCTGCCAAATGCAAAATGTGTCAAAGGCTTTAGGAAGACTATGCAATGCTTCATAACAACAAATTGCCTCCGATGAGCGTGAAGTCACAACTGTTTACATTAGATTCGTTTTAGCAGTTACGAGTGGGCTCATGCGCATGCGCAGTTGAGTTGCTTTTGAGTAGTAGATTCTCCTAATTCTGGCTACAGGAATGTGGATGTTGGCTGTGCAAGCAGTCGCATCAAGCAGCTAGATGCTACCGGGAAAAGGGAGTGCCAAATTCATATTCTTGAGGAAAAAAACTTGTATCGCAAAGTGCCTAGCATGCAGCGCATGTTTGTCTATTGATTATTCATATGATTTTGAAACGCATCCCTATTGGATTTTGAACATTTTTGAACACATTTTAAGTTTATTTCTGACTGAATCATAAGTAGATTTTTGAATGCATGCATAGTGTATGTGATGTCTCATCGCATCTAGAAATAAACTTCCCGTAGATGGGACAGGGCTATACGATCTGAGCGGACTAAAGCCAAACGGATGAATGCCAATTGCTGTCTGATTATGTGGTTGATTGGGTTTGTGAAAGAACAGTGTTGCTATAATTACTAGCGAAATCCATAGATTCAGACTACCAGAGTGGAAATAAACAACTGTCAGGAATAACAGGTGAGAAAGATTATGTATTATCTTCTCTGTGTATCAAAGGAAATGAAATTATGACAGACAATTTTTGGCCATATCGCTACACTAGTAAGGACCAGTAGCACAGTTCATGTCTAGCAGCCACTTAAGTTCTATTCTGGAAGTAACATGGAAAACGTGTTGCACAAAAACGTAAAACGCCTAACCGGAAAATAATTGCGGGATAACCTAACGTGTGATTCTGGCAGGGTTAGTGAAATTAATCAGCGAACAAATTTTGACAATGGCACGAATAGCTACAGAATTGGTGGTGACAAGATTGTTTGTGGAACGAGGAAGGAGAAGAAACGGGGACAAATTATGGGAGAATAAGACGATCCCAAATTTACATAAAAATTTCGTAATACTACTTTTCGGTCTCATGCTTGAGAAACTGGTGCATATGAATGAAAGTGAAACTATTTCCTAACATTAAGTTTTTTTGTTTGTAGTAGGCCTAATTGGCATTTGATATTGGTACTTCACGAATTATATTCTGTAGTGTTATAAAAATGGCCATTGGTGCCAAAACAGTCTTGTTTATTTGGTGTGTGTTACAAAACTGCTGAAATATTAGAAAGGCCTATTTTGTTTTATCTAGCAGACAGCGACAAAATAGATGTAATCAGATCGAGAAACCACACCAGTCTTGGGTATTATTTCTGTTAACAGCTTTTTGAGTATTAGATAATGACATTTTGATTTTTCATGTAGCAAAACGTTTCACGAACTTTGATGAGGTAATACCGTAGATCCTTTCCCAGAAAGGAAAGCACACCATGTAAAGCTGTAGTGAGATTAGAGAGAAAAAATGCTAGGAGCTAAGAAATGAAGAAATGCGTCGTTTCTTGATTATCTCTTGTCTTTATTGGTTTTATGTATCCTATATTTAATTTTATGTCACACAAAACAGCAAGTTATTAGCCAATAGGCAATAAATAGTTCAGATTTTCTGAAGAGTTCTTGTTCTCCTGATTACAAAAAATCCCATCCGCTATTAATTGTGAGATTTTGTTTTTTGAAAAGGGGCAGGCTGTCAAACTGGTTGACTGGGAACAGGCGAGGCCCCACAGGACATTTCAATTTCCACTGTCCTGAATATAGTATGATGGCATCCATTACAAGATAGACACGTTTCAATTCCACAGAGCGAAATACAGTGACATGCGTTAGAAGAATGATTTGTCAAGAGGCATGGCACTGCACTTTGGCGTACTTAAGACCAAATAATATGTCTTACATTTCCTCGAACACACATGTTTTATGCTTCAGACTTTTCAGAAAGATGTGCGCTACAAGATGAACATATTTTTGAAAATTCGATTTTTTTAGTATTGATCCGGTACGCAAATATCGTAGATCTGGGGCTGATGCGCAGAGCGGTCAGAGTAGAGTTGTAGTGGGTAGTCTCCACGTGATCCGTGTCTACATTTAGTGATTTTGCTGTTTCCCCTTCATGTACTCTCACGTCAAATCAAAACAAAACGGATGTCTGTGGCCGGGAGCTATCAAGTGAATTAAAATACATTCACATAATTATGGAAGGCTAAAATATGGCATTAGTTTCAGATTTTATTTTATTTCTACCTTTCTGACAGTCAAGCATTAATCACCTTGTGGAACAATGAAGTTATTTTTGTCTGTTTGCTAAAGAAATTTGGCTTTTATTAACCTTTTCTGCAGTGGCAGTCAATGTATTTGAAACGAAATGTTTAATTCCACAGTGCTGGCTGGTTTCAACTGTTCGCTGCATTCCCCCCCCCCCCCCCCCCCCCCCCCCTAGCACATATGGCATTATGCCATAATTAAGAACCAAATATGGTATAGTACAATACTGGTGCTCCAAGAAAATTTACATCGCGAAAGCCACACTGAAAAGCTTAATATCAGGTTGAGGTCTACTTCATTGGAAATCTGGACATATGATTGTGCACTTTAAATGTGCACATTTTAATATGGTTCACGAAATTCCAATGCTCATGGAGTATCTTCTAATGTCTTGTTTCTTTTATGACATAATGTATGATCTTTCAGTGTTTAACACGTACGCACATACAGGCTTCCTATGTTATGATAGCTGTGTCGCCTGTTATTTGCGCTGTCTGGCAACTGCTGAAACAAACCTATTTCTGACAGGTCGCGGGAAAATATTGCGACTAGTGGTTTCAAAAGCATTACTTTCAAAGTAAATATCCTTCTACATAAGTTGAACTATGTGCAAGAATGTGCCATGAATTTATTAAATTAAAGAGCGTTTGACTCATTTAAAAATCAACTCTTTGATGATGAGTCATTTAGAAGAATTTGGAACCCTGAAGATCAGACATTTATCTCATTATTGTAAATTTTACTGGCACATTTGTGTGATGTATCTCAAAGTGCAACACACACAAAAAAGATCAACATTATATGCGAAAGCGTGACTTCTCTTGCAGCATATTAACCTTAGAGACCAATATTATGTGACAGCTTTGCTTTTCTTGTAGCAACACCATATATATTAATTTAAACTATTAACTTTCCCTGTTTGTGTGTTCGTGCTACTTAACAGTGATGTTGCTGCTGGCTGACTACATCACGTGTCCTATGCTCTGAATATCGGCTGGCGAGATCACGTGACATGAGCTATGACTGGCTTACAAAAGCACATCGCAATCTTGATTTCAGTGATTTGGAAAGTAACATATGGTGTTTGGTGGAATTCCAATGTATACTTTTGCAATACAAAAATACGCAGCATGCATGTTGCTGCACATGAAAGATATTCCCAAATCTTGTCTTTTTCCCTGAGTTTCATTTTCTATTGTGCCAGGAAATTCTATGCCCATGTATAAAACCATAACCATTCAAAGGATTGATAAGGGAAAATATACTATCACTTAACATGGAGAAAGCTTGTTTTCACCTGGGAGAAAGTGTATTTTTATCCGTGAAAAATCCGGGAATTTTTTTTTCTTGTCCGCGTATACACCCTGCACAAGAACAAAACATTGTACAGATATCATACGTATGTCATTTTGAAGAGAAACCCTGAAAGTTCTCTTTTCATGTGTACCGTGCAACGGTTCTTTCGCGTTCTCGTCAATACAGTACCAGAACGTTTAAGTTCTACCACTGTAAAGATGGAAGATCTGCGATTCGGAATGTCAGAACTGTGTAGTAAGTAGTGACAGGCACACTTTAAACCATCGACTCTCGGAGACTGATTTTAACCATGTTCAATCTAATGGTAAATTATCGAACTATTTTTCTCTGAATCATACAGTTTGTGGGAAAAGCAGTGAGAATAATTACTTTTGGAAACCTTTTAATCAGACAAAGCCTGTTATAACAATAAACTGTTTCGCTTAATAAAACGGCCGCCAGCCCAGTGTCCACACAAAAAGATGAAGTCAATTTTCGACACTGAATAAATAACTGCTTTCACTTACTATGTAACTGAAAGACAACCACTTAATTTCCATTTACTTGGGTCATTTGGCAGTAAGTACTATTAATCCCACTTTCTGTTACTTATGGAATTTACCACTATACTTCAGTAATTATTTAAAGAAAACACACACATGTTTCAACAAGGATACAAAAAAATACTAAACTTATAGCTATTATTCATATGACCAAACCTATTATTTAACACGACTAGATTTCATTTCTTTAGGACTTTTATTTGTTAACATTTAACTAACACCAATATTTGTCTGGCTTTCTTTGACATGGAGAAGCAACACGAACAAATTCTGTTAAGATTGTTGCAGTTAAACAATTATGTTATCTAACTTTCAAAAATGCTATTGAAAACTTATCCTCATGATCACGCAAAGCGGTGGTTGTTAAACCGATATGTGCAAACTTTAGTATTTAACAATGATTTTCAGAATTTACTACCAAAACAATACTATTGCCAGTAATTTACTATTATTCAAGCTTCAATAAACATCAGAATACTCGGAATAAATTCGTTTAGGTAAGGACCCTACTGAGGTAAATGAAATTGCTAAATTATGGTTAAACACAAAGGTACATTTAACACTTATATTCCACTAATTGAAGAAGGATGGTTCATACTGTGATACACTTCTAAGTAAAGTACTTTGCCTGTTACAGTTGTACTTGAAATATTACATAATTACTTACAAAATATGTTTTAATACATTTATTCCACCTACATCAAAGAGGTTATTTTTAACAGATAAACTGCACTTAACAAAAGCTTACTCTCGTTATAGTATTTACTTAATTTTTCAAAATTATTACGGAACAAAAAATTTAAAATATACAGATTAATGGCAGTATTATATTTACAATAGCATTACAACTGCCACAGCATATTTTGGTAATTTGCCGATAGTTGGTGCTAGTCACAAGCATGGTGAGTTGAGGTATGTTGTAGTTTGACAAATGGGAAAGTGAACAGGCATAAATGTCGAATATGGGATTCAAAGCATCCACACAAATGCATTGAATTTGAGCGTGATTCCCCAAAGGTAAATATTTTTTGTGCCTTGTCACGTCGAAAACTGTACAGGCCATTCTTCTTTGTCGAAAGCACCGTCACTGGGTATTCCTACTTGGACATGTTTCAGCAGAATGGGGCTCCACCCCATTTCCATCTTGAAGTTTGTGGGTACCTGAACACGGAGCTACTGCATTGGTGGATTGGCCGTGCTGCACAAGGGGACAGCTGTTTCATGAAATGGCTTTCTTGATCACCAGACCTCACTCCATGTGAGTCTTTTCTGTGGGAACACATTAAAGATCTGATGTATGTACCACCTCTACCACGTGATACAGCAGAAGTCTGGGAGAGAATACGGGAAGCGACTGCCACAGTCGACGATGCCATGCTAGGATGGGTATGGCAAGGTATCAATTAACCATACTGACATGTGCTGGGTCTCTCATGGTTCACATATCAAATGTTTGTAAAAAACAAAAACTTCCACAGTCTCTCTTCAAAGTGCAATATGTATGAGACCTGTACAATGTTTAGTTCTTTTGCAATAAATAATGATTGAAAGTGTTCGTGGACTTTATGTACACACTGCATGTGACAACCAGGAACTGAAAGAAGGTTTAATTACTCCAGCTTTTAGTAAATCTGAGGCATTTTTGTCTACTGCAGGCTGCAAGTGATAAGATATGCAATATGGTTTCCAGGCTATTGGCTTGGTATCATATGTAGGAATCTTGTGGTACATTAAGAAGTTTCACAGAAGTTGTTTCTTTTCTTCAGATGAAGTTGCAAAGTCAGCTAGAATGGGGTACAGTTGACAGTGAGTATATCTAACAAACAAAACATTTATTTGTATGCCTGTATTGATGAGGAAGGTAGAAGTTCTGCTGTTCATTTATCTTGCAAACTTGAGCAATTCCTATCTCTCTTACTGGATTGGCTTTGCAGAAGGGGAGCAAGGAGCAGTGGCAGAACTGCTCCCATTCACATTTCGCGTATTCACTTTCCTTCGAGCACCTCGTTGACCTACTTGATTAGCTGACCAGTGCTGTAGAGATGGACAGTTTTCTCTCTCGTGTCTGATTTTTCTAAAACAAGCACATGCTGGTGACAAACACTAAGGAGCCGTGTAACTTTTTGTCATTTGTAACGAGTGTAGCACACTTTGGCAACGAATGCACATCAAGTGGGCTTTATCCCGGTGGATGATTAGACGAATTGTTGCACCTCCTTTGTGAGTTGTGTAGCCTAACTTAGTGTACTCGGTGTACTTCACCTTGTGACGTACCTGTGGGGTCAATCCTGCGAATGAGTGAATCTGCAAGCAAGTTTCTGATTTCCTGAGTGGTATCTCATTCCTTTCATTACTTTCTGTTAGTACATACGTACGACAACACACAACTCTTATTCGGTCAGAAAATCACTTGAAATCCTCTCCAGAATTTTGATATTTGATGGAAAGATTGTCCTGATCTCTGTACACATCCTCAACGCATTCTGCAAGGATGTCAAATGCCTTGGTATTTCTCAGCCCTTCCTTGAATCTACATAAGCATGAGCCACTCCTTGCAATTTCGTGCTGGTACTCCTATAAACTTTTCGTCAGTTGATGGCGACAGTTTCAACTGTATCCATTACATTTTGTACTACTGTGTCAATGTTTACACCTAGTTTAGAACCACCTATGGGAACACAGAAATAGGGAAGTTAGGCTAGCTCCAGGCACAGTGCTGTTTCGCAGCATCACATTTACTAATGCCTCACTAAGGTGCCTTTGCAGATCATCATTTTTCACACGGAGTTGCTCCACCCGTGTTTGCAATATGTTGGATCCATCACTAGTTGCTTCTGTGACGTGGTTGAGGGAATTGCTTTAAACTAGACACTCTCACACAAACACACACACACACACACACACACACACACACACACACACACACACACACACACACACACACACACACAAAATTTGATCACAGACCTCGATGATGTCAGTGGCAGCATTGGTCCAGAGGCATTTCCCCCTACAGGTGAAGCTTGCACATTTAATATGTAGTAATTATATAGATAAAAAAAATCCAGTCACCAAGTGATGGCAGGAGAAAGGTTTTACTTATGCAAGCTTTCGAAGCCAGTGGCCCCTCCTTCCAGGATAAAGATTGAACGGGTAGGGAGAGGGGTGAAGGGAAGGGAACTTGAGACGTCTAGGGAAAGGGGTGGGGTTCTGAAAAGTCACCCAGAATGCAAGGTCAGGGGAGACTTAACAGATGGGATGATAAAGGAAGACACCAACCGTTGCTTGGTGAATGGATTTTTTAGCTATACAATTACAGTATATTGTCAGGAATTGATTATTTTGATTGTTACAATTAAATTGTTCATTGACAATTGATTGGGCAGCAATGCAGTGGCGATGCCCGGTGTCGAGGTGGCATCGGGACATCATAATCATGATGTGGCCTCGTGCGACCACGATAGAGGAGGCAGACGAGGTTGAATTTCCTTGCCTAATGGCAGTGATGGCAGCGTGGCATTAGGCCTGGGTAGACTGTGGTGGGCAGCTTGGGCTGACTGTGCTAAGCACTTGTCTGTTGCACCGCAGCATGGAGCCGGACTGTCCTGCATGATGGATTCTTACATCTGTTCACGGCTTAGTAATTTGTATGGGGCACCTCAAAGCTGAAAGTGGGTCAAATTTGGCATCTCACTTCAGATGCCAGTTCTTACACCCACTTGGGGGTGTCGTCAGGATTGGTTAGTGATGTGGACTTGTAATCAATATACATAGTCATGTTGGGAAAAGGAAACTGTATCAGTTTATTTGCTCATAGGGATTACATTGTGAGAATTGTCAGGAGGACAACAGAAGGTAGTTCCAGAACCATCTTGGAGCAGAAGGTAAAGGAGCCAAGGTAAAGAAACTGAGCCATTTAGTGTTTGCTATAGGTGGCGGTTTGGAACATAAGAGAGAGATGTTCTTCAGCTCTGATAGCAGTCAGTGTCTAAAGTCAAGTGATCCTGTGGCATTATTTGGTTGGTAGGTAGGTCTTTACAGTGATGATTTATCCTAGTCCATCATGAACTGGCCCATTGTTGTATCAGCAGCAAGGCGACAGACTGAATGGGAGCCCATTTGTAAAATGAAGTAATAGTAATTTCTTGCTTACGGAGACAGGAGTAGCACCTTGCAAACAAACTACTTTCCAATAACAGTTTTAGCCACGGATGTGACATTTCCTGAGCCTTTTACACAACTATTGTGTAAAAATGGGTGTTTGCGAGACTTTAATATGGTGCATCATTTAAACTATATATTTTCAGAATGAGATATTCACTCTGCAGTGGAGTGTGCGCTGATATGAAACTTCCTGACAGATTAAAACTGTGTGTCCGACCGAGACTCGAACTCGGGACCTTTGCCTTTCGCGGGCAAGTGCTCTACCATCTGAGCTACCGAAGCATGACTCACGCCCAGTACTCATAGCTTTACTTCTGCCAGTATCTCGTGCTTCGGTAGCTCAGATGGTAGAGCACTTGCCTGCGAAAGGCAAAGGTCCCGAGTTCGAGTCTCGGTCGGGCACACAGTTTTGATCTGCCAGGAAGTTTCATATCAGTGCACACTCCACTGCAGAGTGAATATCTCATTCTGGAAACCTCCCCCAGGCTGTGGCAAAGCCATGTCTCTGCAATATCCTTTCTTTCAGGAGTGCTAGTTCAGCAAGGTTCGCAGGAGAGCTTCTGTAAAGTTTGGAAGGTAGGAGACGAGATACTGGCAGAAGTAAAGCTGTGAGTACCGGGCGTGAGTCGTGCTTCGGTAGCTCAGATGGAGGAGCACTTGCCCGCGAAAGGCAAAGGTCCTGAGTTCGAGTCTCGGTCGGCCACACAGTTTTAATCTGCCAGGAAGTTTTAATATATTTTCAAATTACAAAAGTGTAAATATGAAAAACACTGAATGTGATGCTTAAGTTTTGTGAACATGTAAATTAACATGGCATCTGGTATCTTTTAACGTAACATAGATCCCAACTTACTTCAGCAAGACATGTTATTTGTTCATAAAAACATGTCAAATCTCTTCCTCATGATGAGATAAAGATGTTCATTTAAAAATATTTTTTAGCTAGTTAATATATAAAGTACTCCCCACTGTGTAATATTTGCAGAAATGACGAAAGAATTGTCGGCTTAGGACATCATCAAAGTGTGACAGATATGGAACATCTTCTCCTGCTACGAAGGGGTTATTTACTTATTGGGGTTGTGGCTTGGCAGTGTTTTGTAAGGCAGAGAGGAAGAGGCACTGTCTGCAATATCAACACCCAGAATAAGCTTAACAAGGCTAAGGAGCAATGTCACTCTCTTCTGTGGTGTTATGAGATTCAATTTGAAAATGTTGTTCTTGTTAATGAGATCTGTTTACTCAATGTATATGAATGTCACATAAGAGTAACAAAATACAAAAGAGTTGTTTAAAAGGCAGTTATGTTATTTTGTGGCTTGAAGACTAGAGAGCTGTCTTACAGCCCTCAATCCTCTGGAAATGGAAACAAAGTCACATGACAAGACATGGTGGCAGTGCATAGCAGGTTTGTTAACATGGAGAAACTACAAGAAGGTAACTGACTTGAGGTAAATGTTTATGAGTAGCATCAGGGTGACAGATCATTGAAATGTAATGTGTCTTCTCAGCTCAGTACAGCCATCCCTCTCTTTTTCACTGCTAAATTTCACTACCAACAATTCGTGCTTTGACTACAAGCTTCATTCACAAAGTAGTAAAAATAATATGGAATAACTATTAAAATAAATGTGAGGGTTACCCAAAAAGTGAGGCACTACATTTGTTTGCCTTCAGTAATTATTTATTGAACACAACGATAAATATACAACAGAAAGAATGTTGTTTATTCTACATTCCCTATACTTCCACACAATTGCTGCCCTTTTCTATGGCCTTCCTCCATCGAGACACAAGGGTGTGTGTACCCTGTCAGTGCCACTCCTTGTTCTGGTATTGAAGCCATTTCTCCACTGTAAGAATCACATCTTTGTCATCCTCAAAATGTCATCTACAAATGTGATGCTTTAATGGGACGAGCAAATGGAAGTTGGAGGTGCGCTAGGTCAGGGCTGTAGGATGGATGAGATGATACTGTCCAACCCTGTTTAATGATGGTTCTGAAGTCCTCAAACTTGTGTGAGGCCGAGCGTTATCATATAGAATCAGTCAATCACCTGGGTTATTATGGTGACAAAATCATTGGAAGCCCGTTTTGGGTTTGGTTAATGTGTTCACATCTGCTTCAGAAATATTGGTACTGTGTCTTGGCATCACATCAAAGAGTGAGAAGATTTAGTTTCCTCGTGAGATAGTGCATAACCCATTGTGCACAAACATCTGAGTAATTAAGACTATGGACAATTGCATCCACACTTTCCTTCCTGAGTGACAGCTTCATTGCCAAGTGCCAAGTTGTTCTGCATTGGTCTTTGTGAATGAGCACATCAGCAAGCTGTGCCTGGTCAAGTTTGAAAGCCACGAATGGGCTCCCTGAATGAAGCAAATCTTGGAGCTCTGCCAAACCAATGTCTCGTAATGGCCTCACTCTCTTTGCCCAGTGACTAACAGAACTTCTGTCTATTGCAGATGCTCCATAAACAGGATGCAAACAATTGGGAATATTCTCGAAGGTTCTATTCTTTGCTGTGAGAAGTTCAATGACGACACGCTGCTTGTAGCTTACATCATATAGAGCCACCATTTCAAAACATTGCTATAGGTATGATACTGTCAGAATAAATGGGATATTTGTGTGTGCAATTTGGAAACTTCAAATAATGTATATCTTAACTGTCACATTCATACAATTTTTGCTGATTGAGAAAATATGTGGTACATTATTTTCCAGGCAATCTTCGTACTTTCAGTTAGCATGACACCCTCTGTTCGCTGCTGTGTACGGTGGCGAGAACCTGACCAATTGGGTGCAAATTTGATTTACGTGCTAGCTAAAGTGCTATGTGCTATATTTCATGTTGTGTTTGTGTCCTGCAAAAAAATCCTATTTAACTGATGCTCCACTTTACAGATCTCACCAAACTGTCTCATTGTTGGTACAGTTTGTTACGCAAAAATATTGAGAACTCTGATGTCAGTGGATGAAACAGTACCTATATTCCAAGTTACAATTGAAGACTGCTTCATTATTATGAGAAATACAAATTTTTGATGCTAAAACCAGCCAGCTTTTGTTAAATATGAATGGAACGAATGCTTCAGGGCGAGGTGAAGAAAACCGAGAAAGGCACTATGTTGCACCTTCATATTAGGCTAACAACTCTTATGGTGACAGATCTGTATATTTAGTCTTATTCACAGTCCTGGGCTCTTATTTCTAGTGTGATGGTGATGAATTATGTTCATGCTGACACAGCAAATAGTTTATGTGTGCATAGGATGGCAGCTCTCAGTTTTGAAATATTCTGAAGGGGTAGCAATACCTTTATAATTTGATGGGAAGCAACTTCCCATGCAAGCAGGATATGTGGACATTGTCAGATGTCTGGTGTTGTGCTGAAGACATTTGGTCCTCACAAGGGGAAGGTCTTGGAATGGCCAACCAATTTGAGTCATATTTGGCAGGGTGCTTGTATAAACCTAAAACAGAGGACTGAGATATTTTGGCTCAAAAAGCTCCCCCATCCTTATATTTGAGGAAACCACTCCTAATTGATTGATTCAAATTTGACGAAATCAATAGGTAATTGAAAATTGGGTGTTTTCATCATGTGGGGGGGTGCTGCTCAGCATATTCCCATTTCGTAGAATCGAAGAAAGACACTGAGTATGCCTATGGTAAACACTGTTCAAAAGAACTGCCACTGACGTAGTGATCAAGGCATGTGGCTGAGGAGAAGAGAACATATGTTTAATTTCCAAATGCATTCTGCAGTTTTTTCATTAGTATTTTTGCTGTATTGAATCTAGTAGGAATAGGAAAGTGAAAAGGTAATCAGTGAAAAATAATAACAAGGTAGGGAAATAAATTTCTTTAATGACTTGGATTAGAAAGAATTATAATTTTAATCCTGGTTGCCCTACAAAGGCTCTTTCACTCACTGTTACATGCCTTCACTTACCTTTGAACATCTACATGGGTGGTACTTGTCATATAAACATTTGAAGCAAATATGCTTGTGACACGAAGAACATATAATGAAAGCAGCTTTCGCACAACTACATCATTCATTCTGAAGATTTGGCAGAAAACTGACTTGGGTTACATTTAAAAATATTTCGTTTTTGGGAATTACACTGAAGTGCCAAGGAAACTGGTATAGGAATGTGTATTAAAATACAGAGAGATGTAAACAGACAGAATATTGCACTGCGGTCATCAATGCCTGTATAAGATAACAAGTGTCTGCCACAGTTGTTAGCTAGGTTACTGCTGCTGCAATGGCAGATTATCAAGATTTAAATGAGTTGGAACATGTTGCTATAGTCGGTGCATGAGCGATGGGACACAGTATCTCTGAGGTAGTGATGAAGCGAGGTTTTTCCATTTGACCATTCCACAAGTGTACCTTGAATATCAGGAATCTGGTAAAACATCAGATCTCTGACATCGCTGTGGCTGGAAAAAGATTCTGCAAGAAAATGACCAATGACGACTGAAGAGAATTGTTCAATGTGACAGAAGTGCAACCTTTCCTCAGATTGCCGTACATTTCAGTACTGGGCTATCAACAAGTATCAGCATGCAATTCATTCAATGATACATCATCAATATGGACTTTTGGAGCTGAGGCCCACTCGTGTACCCTTGATGACTGCATGACACAAAGCTTTATGCCTCGTCTGGATCCGTCAACACCGACATTGGACTGTTGATGACTGGAAACATGTTGCCTGGTCGGATGAGTCTCATTTCAAATTGTATCAAGTGTATAGATGTGTATGGGTATGGAGCTGGCCTCATGAGTCCATGGACACTGCTTGTCAGCAGGGGACTTGTTCAAGCTGGTGGGGGCTCTGTAATGGTGTGGGATGTGTGCAGTTGGACTGGTACAGGACCCATGATATGTCTATATACGACTCTGATAGGTAACTCTAATGTAACCATCCTTTCTAGATTACCTGTATCCATTCATGGCCATTGTGCATTCTGAAGATCTTGGCCAATTCCAGCATGACAATGTGACACCCCACACATCCAGAATTTCTACAGAGTGGCTCCAGAAACACTCTTCTGAGTTTAAACACTTCACTGGTCACCAAACTCACCAGACATGAACATTATTGAGTGTATCTGGGATGCCTTGCAATGTGCTGCTCAGATGATGTCTCCACACCCTTGTGTTCTTACTGATTTATGGACAGCCCTGCAGGATTCATGGTGTCAGTTCCCTCTAGCACTATTTCAGACATCAGTCAAGTCCATGCCATGCCATGTTGCAGCACTTCTGCGTGCTTGTGGGCCCCTACATGATATTAGGCAGGTGTACCAGTTTCTTTGGATCTCCAGTGTAATTCTAATGCATACCACACATGCAACATCATCTAAAAAATTGGTGCTGAAAATTGATCATGAATTATGCTATGAATTGTTGTGGAATGTGGATAGTTGTGAAATTCCTGCTGGATTTCCAGATGTAGATTGCAGTTTTGAAACCTCCAAATAAAGTTCTGTACCACGGCTCATTGTAAACTAGCATAGCATATTAAGCTGTCTGTGGTCCCTCGTGACATTTGTTTTCATATGAGGCTTCAAATTTTAATTTTTCACCAATCCAAGTTGTTTGAGAAATTTATTTACCTCCTTGTTATTATTCCTTAATAACTGCCATATTAACCCTCCTTTTATTACGAATTTCAATAAGGAAAAGAAAGATGACAAAAAATCCAGCAGACTGCATTTCAGAATTGAACACAGGTTCTCTGCTCCCCAGCCAGATGCCTTGATTGTTGCATCAGCAGTACTTTCATTGAATAGCATTTACTTTATGGGTACATAAGTGGCAGTTGTAATAGTTTCTTTTGCAAATCCCTAGGAAAAAAGTTTGCTTCTGGACACCACCTATGATGATTAAAAGTGTTCCATTTTCAATTGTATATCGATCTGGTCAGTTTTGAATCAAATTCTAATCATGAACTGTAGGGATGGTGTTCTCAAAACTGATCTTAATTTTATGTTGTATAGAAGCAGGCTGCCAAATATGAGCAGAATTGGTTAACTGCATTTGTGGCCTTCTCCTTGCCCATGTTAAAAATTTACACTTTACACTGCTATTTTTGCATTGTTGTGAAGTACTGATCAATTGGTGGTAAAAGGTTTCAAAGAAACCATTGAAGCTATAATAGTACTTTAATTTGAAAACCTTCTGACAGTGTATGGTTTCTTTAATTGATTACATTTAATGGGTTTCATATAAATGATTTCCTTTTTCTTCTGTGATGCCATATGTAATGTAGTTAAGAGGTATATTTTCGTTTTCATAGTGCTGGAACAGTGATATAAGCCGTTTGATACTTCAAAAATAAGCTATTGGAAAGTGATACCAAACTCCTCAAAAATACCATCAAAATTGGCAGAAAGTAATACCAGAGTTGACAGAAAACAGCAACAAATAGGCAAAAATAACTCTGAAATTGACCATAAAATAAAATGGATTTTTCCTGTCTCTGCTTACTGTTTGTTAGACAGACAGACAGACATTATTTCCACGACATAATACTTATTTCTTTGAGATTGTGTTCTTCGCAGTTGTAAACATTGTTTACACCTGATTCTCTTATCTTGAATGTGCTGCCATACAGTGTATGTTCAAGTACAGCGTGTACATAAAATCAAGGAACACTCAATTATTTATTTAAACATTGTACAGATGCCATACATACTGCATTTCGAAGAGAAACTTTTTGAAAGTTTATTTTTTTCTATAAACATTTGATATGCGAACCATGAGTGATCAGGTAGATGACAATACGGTAATCAAATTCTTGCCTTACCCATCCCAGCATGGCATCGTCGACTGTGGCAGTCACTTCCCGTATTCACTCCCGGAGCTCTGCCACATCATATGGTAGAGGTAGTACATACGCAAAAGAGTCACACAGAGTGAGATCTGGTGATCGGGAGGGCCATTTCATGAAACAGATTTCCCCTTCTGTAGCATGGCCGAGCCATCAATGTGACTGCTCCGTTTTCAGGTACCCAGGAACTTCACGATGAAAATGGGGTGGAGCCCCATCCTGCTGAAAGATGAACAGAGAGTCCAATCTCATTTGAGGCATCAGCCACTGCTGCAACATGTACTAGTAGGAATTTCCAGTGACAGTGCTCTTGGCGAAGAAGAATGGCCCATACAATTTTTGACGTGACAAAACACAAAAAACATTTACCTTTGCAGTACAGATTCAGATTCTTTGTTCACCATTGACCACCTGAGGTGGAAAAGGCAATTTAAATGGATATCATATAACATTTTCCTTGAATGGTACCTTAAAGCTAAATGAGCTTTACAAATAGTCCCCATAGATGATAACATACACCATAACATAAGATAAATACATTCAGTGACATCACATAATGAAATCCTTAAAAATCAATGTTGATTGATTTTATATTCATAAATTCTGTTACATTGTAAAAATGATTGATTAGTAACCAATTTAGTAGCTTGCTCTTGAAGCTACTTATGTGATCCGACCGAGAAGAAAATGGAAGTTTATTAAATATTTTTAGACTGTTGATTCGATGGGAATTCCCTGTTCTTGTCAGCCTGTGCCTAGGTATGTCTAATTTTGTTTTGCCTCTGGTATTATGGTGGTGCATGTTTTCCCCCATTTCAAAATCTGCTATATTGTTTTTTGCATACAATTCTGAGGCGTATATATAAAAATTAATAACGGTTAATATTTTCAGCTGAATGAACAGTGGTCGGCAGTGCTCTGATCTACCAGAATTGCTCATTGGCCTTATCACTTTCTTCTGAATTTTTAGAAGTTCAGTGATGTGAAGAGAGAGTCCCCATATCAGCAGTCCATATTCTATCTGTGACTGAAAGAGTCCAAAATAAATAACTCATAAATATTCTCTTGTCACCAGGCTCCTCAGTTTCCACATTAAATACGTAACTCGAGACAATTTTGCGCAGGTGTGGTTGATGTGTGCTTCCCACATTAACTTAAAGTCTACATGAATTCCTAGAATTTTAACTGCTTTCACCTATACCTCTTTTGACAATCCCAGTGTAATCTGTTGGTTTTTATAAGGATTGCAAAGCAGTGTATTTGGTGAGAACCAATTTAGTGCTGCTTCCATGTCATCTTGCAGAACTGATATGTTCTCGTGCTGAGCAAGCAAAGTTGTGGCATCAGCACAACCAAATAACAAAAGTGAGGATACAATGAGGTAAATCATTGACTGCAGTTATAAAAAAGAAGGGCCTAAGGACAGAACCTTGTGGGACTCCTGTCTTAACTTCTAGCAACTGTGAGTCTCTGTTTCTGACATAGGCAAACTGCTTCCAATTTTTAGGTATGATTCAATTACTGCCAATGCAGAATCTTGTATGCCATAGAATTTGAGTTTAGCAATTAAGATATCACGAGAAATCCAGTCTAATGCCTTACTTAAATCACATAAAAGAAGTGAGGCTTTATTTTTATTCTCAAAGGTTGTTATTACT
The DNA here is from genome assembly GCF_021461385.2 of Schistocerca piceifrons. Lineage (NCBI taxonomy): Eukaryota > Metazoa > Arthropoda > Insecta > Orthoptera > Acrididae > Schistocerca > Schistocerca piceifrons. Next base: position 958,650,048 of record NC_060149.1, read on the forward strand.
TCATTCACAATTGAAAGAACAGCAGTGGTGGTATTTTTTCCCTTGCGGAAGCCAAATTGACTATTAGAGAGTAAGTTATGCGACTCAAAGTAGTGGTTCAGTTGGTTATAAATAAGAGATTCAAGTATTTTCAAGAAAATGGGAACTATTGAAACTGGTTGGTAATTTTTGAGATCATGTTTGTCCCCTTTTTTATACACTGGGATAACTTTTGATATTTTTTAGAGTTGTAGGATAGACTCTAAACTTTCGACACCTATTAAACAGAAAGGCCAATGGTTCACTAATTATATGCACTGTTTTTTTAATTATGTAATTGGACAACCAAGAGCAGTCCATGCTCTTGGGAGTTTGAGAACTTTGCCACTATCTTTGTAATCCAAGTGGGTGCGATTGTCCTCCATGTAAATGTATTGTTTGCAGGTTGTTGTTGCTTAAGTAGATCACTTGCATTGGTGGTTGTTTCAATTTTGTTCCTAATATAACTTACAGAGTCCATGAAAAAATGATTAACTTTATCCGGGTCAAGAGCTATGCGATGTTCATCATTCCTGCAATGCTCTTGTGCAACAGCATTCCATGCAGCTTTGCACTTATTAGGAGCCCCTTCAATGTATCTTTTGTATGCTGTTATTTTTGCCATTCTAAGCTTAGTTCTGTAGGTTCTCTTACATTCAAGATATGCTTTGTACAAATCATCTTTCTGCTCCGTTCCATCTTTATGAGAATTTTTATTCATGTGGTACAATGATAACATATTTTCCCTCATATTGGTAAGTTTATCTGTGTACCACTTAATGTTTTTCTTTATAGGTTGGCTTTTAAGATTGATTTTTATAGGAGGAGAACAAGAATACCACAAATCTAAATAATTTTTAATGAAGCTCTTAAAAGCAGTTTCAGTTTTATTTATTCCCACTTGACAGTTATATATACAGTCCCACTTAATATATCCGAGTTTCTGAATGAACTGGTTTACTACTTCTTCCTTCTGCCCTCTAACCCACATGACCTTTTCCTTAGCATTGGCACCTATGTTTGGGGAATACGCTCAAATTCAGTGCATTTGTGTGGATGCTTCATACCGTAGATTCGACAGTTGTGCCTGTTCACTTTCACAGTACTGTAAAAAGTTACTTGGTTGCTAAAAATGAAGTGTTCAACAATGCCATACCCACCCCATTCACTTGTTACAACTGTGAATAAATCTCAGAATGCTTGTCTTTGTCGTTGCCATTGAGGTTCTGCACTAGCTCCAATTTTAATGGTTTCATAGACAGCTTCTATAGCAGGACTTTCCACACTGTCATTGGAGTCATTTCCAGTTCAAAGGATGCACGACGCGCTGATTTCCTAGGACTCCTTATGAATATCTCTCGTAAGTGCTCCACATTCACTGCACTCACACTAGGATGTCCGCTTCTCTTCGTCAGGCACAAGCTACCTGTCATAACGAATTTGTTGTGCCGGTGGTACATGGCCTTTCTTGTTGTTGGCTTCTTACCGTACTCGGTTCTAAACATAGGGGGAAAAAAACTTTCAGTGTTTATCTTCGAAATGACATATGTGTGATATCTGTACAGTGTTTGGTTTCTGTGCAATAAATAGTTGAAACTGTTCCTAGACTTTATGTACACCCTGTATTTTGAAATCTCCTATGTTGGCAAACATATAAGTGTTATATCAAATATTGATAGAAACTGCTTACCAAGCACCAAGGAAGACATTAACACAGACGAGGAAAACCTAGTCAAGGAAAACATAATTTTTTTTTGAAACTGGAGTTATATTAATCTGCCAAAAGAGAAGAAAGTAGCAATATTATGAAAAGGAAAGTTTCCACTCGCTATAAAGCAGAGATGCTAAGTCATAGATAGGCACAACTAAAAGCCTGTCACAAACAAGAAGGTTTGGCCAGTAAGGCCTTACTGGCCGGAAGCTTCTTATTTGTGACAGTCTTTCTGTTGTGCCTATCTATGACTCAGCATCTCTACCATACGGCGAGCGGTGACTTTTATTTCCATAATATTGTTATATTCCATCCCGGATTTTCCTTATTTGAAAAGAGAAGACAGGTTGGATGAAACAATGCATACTGAGATTAAATAGAAAAAGTTCTCAAGAGTTCCTGGAGCAAGTAGGAGGTGAACAACTCAGTAAGAGCACTTGTTTTTCCTTTCATTCTTTCCATTTAATTTCAGTTACTATTCCTGCTTCTGTACTTTCTTCATTGGAAAGAACCTGAAAAATGGCGCTGTTATATTTCACTGTGTATGCCTGTATCTAAAGCTGCTTGGTAAATAAAAATTATATCTAATGTTATTTGACTGCAATTCTGTATGGGGTGTAATTTTTGCTAGCAGAAAAATATATAATTCCAGTGATACACTATGGCCGACCACTACTTATATTTAGGAAGTGAAATTGCCAGTGCTGCTGATTGTCACACACAAAATGAGGGGGAATGAGGAAGGGAGATATCTCATAACTTTGATGTTCCCCAAGGAGGAAAGATTGATAGCTTGGGGATGATTGGAAGAGGTCCCTCATACATCAGGAAACTAATGAATTCGAATTTTTTTTTTTTTTCGCCCCATACACTTACAAGTGTCCGTCAGCAGTACTTGAAATTCCACCTTCTAAAGGTAAGTACTGCCCACCCCATCTGTCTCTTTGTAATTTTATACACAGTTCAGTCACATTAATGTGAGCACTGCCTATGTTTTATATCAACATGCAGTAACCGCTCACAGACGGCAGATGCCAGCATTAGCATTGGAGTATATATAAAGTGGGTCGAGGGGTGATGCAGAAAAGAGTGCAGATGTTGTCATAATGCTGAAACAGAGCTATTTATCGGACATCATTGGTTTTTGGGCCAAGTGTAGAAGCATTTCCAAAAAGGCTAAGATTGTAAACTGTTTACATGCCCCCGTGGTGAAAGTACACTGTGCATGGCGAATTAGTGCCATCCAAAACCGGCATGCAGGCAACTGTGGTGCAAAGATATGTGTGGGTGAATGAATATGCAACTGTTGAGCAACTAACCGGCCAGATGAACCAAGGGGCTACCAACCGTGTCTCCTCAATGACCGTTCAACAAATGTTGATGCATATGGGCCTGTGCAACAATGGTTTGGTTCATGCACGTATTCTGGCTGCTGTCCATCATCGAGAAAGGCAAGAATTTGCATGCCACTGAGTGGCAAAAGATGGCCTTTTCAAATGAATCGTGTTTTATGCTCCATCAGACAGACAGCTTTTGGCGTGTATGGCACTGCAACAATTGTTGAAGGGTTCAGGCCGGTGGAGGGGGTTTATGGTGTTGTGAATATTTTTGTGGTCTCCCCTGGGTGATTTCATCATTCTGGAAAGCACAGTGGTTCAACACAAGTAAGCATCAATCCTTGGGGACCACATCCACTCATACGTGCAATTTATTTTCCCTTGGCAAGATAGCGTCTACCAGCAGAACAATGGAGTATGTCACACACTTCGTAGTGTAAGTGTGTGGTACCACGAGCACCAGAGGGAGTTCACTGTGCTCATGCTCCCCTGCCTCCCCCTACCCGCTCCCTGCCCCCTCCTCTACCCTAAGGCTGAATTCAAAACCCGGTTGAGAATATGCGGTGACTACTTTGATACTGTTTTTGCCACGAATCTTTGGCCCTCGGCTGTGAAACATAGCACACTTGGCCACGACAGTGGATCTGGAGTGGGTCCACATCCCTGTTGGTACCTTCTGGAACCTCACTGACACTCTCCATGCATGTCCTCACTGTGAAAGATGGCTATTTGGGCTTTTGACAGGTGGTTACAAGTAGTTTTGGACCAAGCAGCTTCCTCAAGTTAATTTTACTATAGATAGAATACTTGCGCAAATTCCTGTGGTTTTGTTCACAACAATTTTCTTTCTTGTTTTGTTCTAGTGGCAGATTGAAGGATTTGTTGAGAAGTACAAGAAAATGAAAGACAGGGCAGCTCTTTTGAAAGGCAGTTTACATAAGGTAAGGTGGCATAAACCATCTTTTTAAACACAAGAACATGATAATGAAAACCTATCACCATTATGCATTACAGTGTGCTATTATACTCCGAAATATACAAGGTACATCCAAAAAGTTCGATGAATGGTCTCAGAAAATAAAGAAAATGAGAGTTACAAAGTAACCCAGGGGCGGGGACGAAGGGGAAGGAACGACCACAGGTGAACCAACCTCCTGAGAAACCGGGCCCGCTAGGGGGGCCGGCTCTCGCTGGGGCATCTCGAACGATGGCGATGCCGGTGCTGGAGCTACTGGAGGCTGCCAAGGCTGAGAACCATCGCAGTGCGGCAGAGGCACAGCGGGGAGAGGAGGCAACGTCCCTTGCGAAACCAACACAGGTGCCGGCAATGGGGAAGCCGGTGTCTGAGAGGGCGGAGGGTGGGTGCCCGAACGTGGACGTAGCTGATTTTGGTGATGACGTACCACCTGGTCCCCCGCTTGCAAGGTATAGAGCCGGCGGCCATTTCGGCACAGGACCACCGCTGGTAGCCAACGTGGATTGCGACCAAACCCACGGGCCCAGACCGACATACCCAGTGGAAAACCAGGTACTCCATTTTGTGAAGACTGGCGAGGACCAGGCCGGAGAGGTGCAGCAGAGTCCTAGGTTGACGCCCATGGAGGAGCTCTGCGGGGCTGCGGTCTCCCATTGGTGTGGTCCGGTATGCCGTCAAGAAAAACGTCAATGCTTCCTCCACAGGAAATTCGTGCACATACTTCTGCGTCTTAAATGTGCGCACCATGCGCTCGGCTTCCCCATTCGATTGTGGATGGCAGGGGGAAGAGCGAACGTGCCGAATACCGAAGCGCCTACAAAAATCCTGGAAGGTCTGCGAAATAAACTGCGGTCCATTGTCCGAGAGCAGGGTGATTGGCAGACCTTCCACAGAAAAGATTTTTGCTAGTGCTGGATTGCAACTTCGGAAGTGGTTGAGGAGCAGCGAACCACATATGGGAATCGGGAATAAGCATCAATGACAATGAGCCAAAAACCGTTGAGAAACGGGAGCGCAAAATCGATGTGAACACGTTCCCATGCTTGGGTTGCCGGTGGCCATGAAGAGAATGCTGCCCTGGGAGATGCTTGTTGGCTCGCACACTGGGAACAGGCGGCCACCAAGTGCTCAATTTCTCTGTCAATACTGGGCCAGTACACATGTCTGCGAGCCAAGGTTTTAGTACGGGAAACACCCCAGTGCCCCGCATGTAATAATGTGAGGACCTCCCATCGTAAACTTGCAGGAACAACCACGCGAGGAGCTGTATTGTCGGTAGCCAGAAGGAGAACGCCTTCCAAGACCGAGAGGCGGTCCCGTAGAAGAAAATAATTACGAAGAGGGTCCGAGGCTCAGCCCGGAGGGCGGGATGACCACCCCTGCTGAATGAGGCGAACTATTTGCCGGAGAACCGGGTCAGCTGCCGTTTCCCTGGCGACTCGAGAACTAGTGATCGGGAAGCCATCAACCGCTTGGCGGGACGCCACATCCAAATAAAAACACATAATCTCCTCTCGATCGAACGTAGGATCCGGGCCCACCGGAAGACGGGAAAGAGCGTTGGCGTTGGCATGCTGTCCTGTAGGGCGAAAATGAATGTCATAATGGTACTTAGAGAGGAACAAGGCACAGTGCTGTAGTCTGTGGGCCGCCCTATCCGGAATCTGAGAGGCGGGGCAAAATAACCATATTAACGGCCTATGGTCAGTGATTAACTGAAACTTCGTGCCATACAAGAAAAGGTGAAACTTGGTAACAGCGTAGACAATGGCCAAAGCCTCTTTTTCCACCTGGGAGTAATGGGCCTGCGCGGGACTAAGCGTTTTAGACACAAACGCCAGTGGTTGCTCGGAACCATCTGCGTTGCGATGGGCCAGGACCACCCCCACGCCATTCTGCAAAGCGTCTGTAGCCAGGACCAACGGCTTACAGGGATCAAAAGTAGCCAAACAAGGGGCGGACGTGAGGAGGCCCTTCAACGAGGCGAAGCCCACTCACTTGAAGAAATGGGAAGAATGACCCCTAGGGCTGTCAGCCGGTCTAGCTCTTCCTTTACCTGAGGGCGGAGAGCCAAGGGGATCTGCCTCGCGCGTAGAAAACGCGGGCAAGCCGACGCCTTCAACGTTAAGTGAGCTTCAAAATCTGAAACACGCCCTAGGCCCTCCTCAAAAATATTTGGAAAGTCGGAGATCAAAGATTCCAATGATTGATAGGGAACGTCTTCGGAGACCAACTGTATGGTGTCAGCGATAGAAAAACCGAAAGCTTGAAAGGCATCCAGGCCAAAAAGGTTAGCGGAGCTCGCATCACTGACAACAATAAAAGTAATAGGCCGAGTGACTGATTTGTAAGTCACGTCGGCAGTGAATTGACCCAGTAGGGGAATGAACTGTTTACCACAACCGCGTAGACGCTGGTAAACTGGCGCCAACGGGGGCGATCCAAGGTCGGAATAAGTTTGTGCATTCAACAACGAAACTGCCGCACCCCCGTATCGACTTGCAGTTGTAACGGGCGCGACCGAACCGACACCTTGATAAAGAGTTTGCGTGCCGATGCGTCGGGAGCCTGGCCCGATGAAACTTCCTGAATGTCAACGTCTATGTCCTCTGTACCTGCTTCCTTCGATTCTTTTGAGGCGGAGCGGCAAACTCTAGCAATGTGACCCGTTCTATTACATTTGCGACAAACGGCCCAACGCTGGGGGCACTCTTACCGATCATGATGTATATAGCTCGACGCACAGGACGGCAACAGGGGCCGGCGGCTGGAATTCTGTTTACGCGCCGTGCGGGAGCGGCCGTAACGGCCGGATTGAACCGCTCGCACGTCGTCCACCCCCGACACAGTGGACGCGGCCGCGCCGCCCTGAACCTCCGCGACGGCGCACCACGCTTCCAGCTGTTGACCTGCTGCGTGAGAGACTTCATACGATTGAGCAATGGACAGGACTTCCTCGAGGGAAGGGTTTTCGAACTGCAGGGCCCGTTGCCGGACCTCCCTATCAGGGGCCGAACGAACAATGAAGTCGCGTACCATAACGTGGGCGTACGACTCTCGCGACTGCTCCATGACAAAATGACACTTGCGACTAAGACCGTGCAGGGTAGCGGCCCACGCCCGGTAAGACTGATGGGGCTGTTTCTTGCATTGATAGAACTCGACCCTAGCCGCCACAACATGCGTGCGGTGGCGATAATATGAAGACAGCAATGAACACAATGCATCAAAAGACAAGGACGAGGGTTCCTGCAATGGCGCTAGCTGCCGCAAAACTTGATACAGCGAGGGAGATATCCAAGACAAGAAGAGAGCACGACATACCTCCGCATCGGAAACATGAAACGCCTGGAAATGCTGCCGAAGGCGATGTTCATATGCGTCCCAATCCTCCGCCGTCTCGTCATACGGGGGAAAGGGAGGAGGGAATGGCGCCGGAGCAGACGGTGTGGAGAGCAACGCCGGAAGCACTTGTTTCATGGTGGCCATGAGTTCCGTCGGCTGCGCAACCAAAACTCGCACCAAATCCTCCATGCCGTGGAGAAGCTGCGAAACCGGAACAACGACGCAACACGCGAAAGAACGACCCTACTCGTCGCCAATTGTGTAGTAACACTGTTCACGTTTACATCGCACTGCACTTAGCGTAGACCAGGACTGTGTCCTAGGCATGCCCGATGTTAACTGACTGGGCACGGCCCGTGCTGACGGAGCTGTTGTTGTTGTTGTCATGCCGGCAGAGGTCGCGTCCGAATTCTCGCGTGCCCTCTGGTGGACAGGACTCTACTTGCGGCAACTACCGTCCGTGACGCGCCGTGCCAATGTGCGCCTCCCGCGATCTTTCTGGTGGCTACTACAGACTGACTACTTTGGGTAGGATTGGTCTTATAAAGGGTGGTGTAAAGATTTTTGCTGCATTCGGAATCTTGTAATTATTTGAAAATGACTAGGTTAAGTTTTACTGCTTTGGATGGGCTGTATACTCAGAACAAAATTGGGTTTATGAAATATGTTGTGGATTATTACATTAGAAAAATTCATGCAACCACTTTATTCATCCATGTTAGGAACACCCCAGCTAAAAGTTTGACAGTCATATTTAAATGTATAATGCCTTATGTTAATTTTATTAAGTTTTTAATTAATTACTTTACATATTAATAAAGGATACCATGCAGTCCACAAAAATAATGTCTATGATAATACACAGGTGAACTTCAGAAGTAAACAGATATTATGACACAAAAGAAAATAGTGTGCCTGGTTCCAAACCTTAAGTGTGTATATATTTTAATTGAATTATTTTCCAGTGAATCAAAATATCTTCCCACAGATAATGGAATAAGTGCTTTCCGGTGAGTGGTGTCACTGCTTCAGATTATTCCGCTCAGCTCATTCTAAATTTCCTATCTCGTATAATAGTGAAGTTTTCAGTTGATAACTTTTAATTAGTACAGTACTATGCACCACAGCATCATCAGCAAACAACCCCAGATTGCTGCCTATCCTGTCCTCTAAATCATTTATCTGTATATAGAGAACAACAGTGACATTATCACACGTACCTGGAGCATTCCTGATGATACCATTGTCCCTGATACTGGATTCTATTACTTAAGAAGTCTTCGAGCGATTCACATATCTGTGAACTTATTCCATATGCTTGTACCTTCATTCAGAGCCTGCAGTGGGGCACCGTGTCAAATGTGTTCCAGAAATCTATGGACTCTGCCTGTTGCCCTTCATATGTAGTTCACAGTATATCATGTGAGAAAAGGTTGATCTGAGTTTCACACGAGCAATGCTCTCTCAAGCTGATTTGTGGACATAATCTTCTCAGTCTCAAGATAATTTATTATATTCAGACTGGGAATATGTTAAAGGATTCTGCAACAAACTGAAGTTACTGATATTCGTCTGTAATTTTGCAGGCGTGTTCCTTTACCCTTCTGCCACTTGGGACTTTGTGCTGGACGAGAGATTCACAATAAATGCAAGCTAAATAAGGGATAATGCTGTGGAGTATTCTTTGTAAAACCAAATTGGGAGTACATCCGGACCTAGTGCCTTATTTGCTTTTAAATCTTTCAGTTGTTTCTCTGCGCCAGGAGCCTGTCCGATGGTCATATGACTGTATATTTGTATGATTTTGCTGCGTGAATGATTTCTTGGATATGAAATTTAAAACTTCAGCTTTCATTTTGCTGTCTTCAACTGCCACACCTGACTGTTCAACAAGGGACTGAGCAGAAGCGTAAGACACACTTAGGGATTTTACATAGGACCAGAATTTTCTCAGGTTCTCTGCAAGATCTTTTGCTAAGGTATCACGGTGGTAGTTGTTGTATGCTTTGCGCATAGATCTTTTCGCAAACATACGAATCTCTATTAACCTTTTGTTGTTGTCATTTTTGCGGTCTCTTTCGAACTGAGGGTGCAATAACCTCTGCTTCCACAGCATCTTCCAAATTTCATTATTAAACCATGGAGAGGCTTTTCCATCCTTTATCCACTTACAAGGTGCATAACTCTCCAGACCATGATTTACAATCTGTTTAAACTTTACCTGTAACTCCTCTACTTGCATCTTACTGGAACTAAGTGACGTTAATTCACTGGCTAAGTGAGATGCTAACAACTGCTTATCTACTCTTATCTACAAGAAACACTCTCCTAGCCTTCTTACTTGATGTAATATCTTTCATAACCATGGTTAATTGCTAGTTATGATTGCTAATCCCCATTTCTATACTGATATTGTCAGTAAGATCTGGCATGTTTGTAGCTACAAGATCTAAAATATTTCCATTGCATATGGGCTACCAAGCTAACTGCTCAAAAGAGTTTTCAGAAAATGTTTTCAAAATTATTTTGGCCATCTGTCTGTCAGTATCCTCAGCAATGAATCCATAGATATACCAGTCTATACTCAATAGGTGAAAGTCACCTCCAACTAGTATTTGCATGGTCTGGGAATTTATGCGCAACTGACTGTGGTCTTTCTTTGAAGTTTTAAGAACTGTCACAGTGGAATAGGGTCGCTACTAAAAACATCCGTCTGTTATATGGGACCAGATAACTTCACTGTCGCATTCCACTTCAACCTCAATAGAGGTAATATTTTTGTCAGCTGCAGTGAACACTCCCCCTGCCTTGGAGTCTAATCTGTCTTTATGACATATGTTCCCTGACTTTCTAAATCTCTCAGATCTTTCCACTTTAGGTTGCAGTGAGCTGTTGGTCTCAAGAATACTTTGAGCATGAGAGCTTTCCTGTAGGGCAGGAAATTCAAGAAATTTTGTTATGAATTCTTTGACGGTTTACTGATAAAATTTTGACATTCGAAGTTTGTTTAGACCTAAAGTGGTCTGACATCCTTTGCTGCGTATTGACTGGGGAGTGTTCTTCAGAGTACTTCAAACTACTGTCTAGTCAAAAAAAACCTCATGTGCACTTCATAAGCAATCTGCTACCTGAGTAGCTGCTTCCTTCATGTAGACCACCCCCTGACCTGACAAAGGGAGTCTTACAGATCCCCAAATCCCCACCAGATAATGCAAGTCTAGAAATCTGCAGTCAAGACAATCACAGAATCAACGAAGCCTTTGGTTGAGACCCTCCACTCGGCTCCAAACCAAAGGACCCAATCATCCCTGGGAACAATGCTGCAAATTGCGAGCTCTGCCTGCACCCCACACCAAGGCTAGCAGTCTTCACCACCACCACTTCTTCCTCCTCCTCCTCCTCCTCCTCCCCCCCTCCTCCTCCCCCCCTCCCCCGGCCACCTGTATGAACTGAGTATGGCGACAGAAATCATTGGTGCCAATGTGAGCCACAACTCGCAGACTACTGCACCCTGCATGCTCGATAGCTGCAGGCAGAGCTGCCTCCACATCTTGGATGAGGCTCACCGAGACACTACCGAATGCACATTGTCTTTCTTTCCAGCCCTGAACAGTGTCTGTCTAAGGGGCTCCACAACGCACCTAATTTTGGAGTTCCCAATAACTAGTAAACCCCTCCTCCTGTGGGCCTGCCCATATCCTACTGAAGCAGCAGCCACATATTTACTTAAAGGGCGAATGGGTGAGGCCAAGTGACCGGTCTCCTCATTGGCTCTCCGCCTTGATTGATGCAAATGCATTACCTCCCTATACTCACCCTGCGGTGAGGGTGAATCCACTGCATCATGTACACTAGGAGGTGCCTGGTTAGCAGAGCCCATGGGCAGAACAAGTGACACCTGAGGTGTCCCATACAACACGCCAGATTCTCCACTACCACTGTACCCTGAGGCAGCAGTCTGAAGGTGACCGATTGTAGCCAGAAGCACCTCAAGCTGTTCGCGGACCACAGCCAACTCCTCATGCATCCACATACGGGATGTACACACCTTAATCATCCTAGTAAGACCAACTGAGAAGCAAACTATAAAAGCAGATAGAATCCCAGGTACACAACTTGTTACCCTCCTGATGTGTCACAAATGGGTATTGATGCATTAATTAGCTAGCTGTTCAGTGAGCAATTCTGCACGACAAGCTGAAGGATATTTTTTCTTACAAAAATGTGAAATTAAACCTTTTAAATAGAGCAGCATATGCTAAATTTAGTAAATGTACTACAAGGAAAAGAAGGAAATTCATGAAGACTTAACTTATTGCTCTGTACGATGACTGGTATGTTGTTGTATTAATAATAAATGAAAAAAGGAAATGACATGACAACTGGCTTTTATTAATCTTATATTGAAATTAAGATTTTAATTGTTAAAAATCAGATAGTGTTGAAACTAGCGAGGGCAAAAATAAGAATGAAACCTTCACTTTCAAGGAAATGTCAGTGTTCTGCCACAGCAACAGTTGGGACCTTCATAGCACCCAACAGACCTGGTGGGCAGAGACTGGTATGCAACCAGTCCAAAAATTATTGGCGTCAGTGGCCTCCAGTGCATTAAAATGCTCTGGGCAAAATAAAACTTCAAATCAGTTACTAAATCAGTTTGTGAATTCCACATTATGTCACACACAAATACATCCATCCTGAGGAATATTTTTACTGCCGTGATGCTTGTAGATGACTATTTTCATTCTTTGTTTTATGGTAGAAGAAAATGAACCTTTCTGTTAAGCCACTGATTTTAATTGAAATTAGTCTTATGTTAACTCCTAATTCAGGTCAGTTGGTATCTCACTTTTTGTTTGCTATAGGGTACAGTATGGACCCGTGTGAATTGGTAGTACATTGGCAGCACTGTGTCTTCTTACCTTTTAAGCTGTGTGACAGGCTTTACAGTGCATCATAACGAAAAGGTAAGATACTGACCATGCCCAACCCATTTACAACTGCTGCCTGCTTCACTCATACCTACATACCAACATGCATTTCACACTGATATTGTATTATTATTTATTTCTATTCCTGTCTTCATTTTAATCTCATCCAGTTTTCTTATTGGTCTTATTTACATCTTGATGTCTTACTACTGTGCTTCATGTAGCTTTATCCTTCCTTCGCTATACTTAATCTGGTTTTGTCTTTTTCCAGTTTTCAGAATATTCCCATATGTTTTAATGCTCTGTTACTATTTTTTTTTTCTCCACAATCGATTTTAGTTCCTTCCATCTGTGTAAATACAGAAAAGTTTCCCTACCCCTATACCGAACCCACTCCCACATAACTTGTTTCTGTGTTGCTGCTTAGTTTGTGGAATTGCTCCCAAACAGCTTTCCACGGTAATTCTATGTTATAATTCTGTCATTCCACAGCCCTCACCAACTCAGCCCTACACAATATATAACTGAGTCCTAAACATTTTGTCACTACCTCATCACTGCCTGTAAAATATTTCCACTCCGCTGTACCAATTACCACATCACATTGCCAAATTTGAAACCCACGTACTGCAGGAACAAGAGCAGCATGCACAGTGCCACCTTAAAAACTGTAAAGTCTATTCACTTTGTACACTTATATTGGACTACCACAATCCAGCACCACTACAAAAACCTCTGTCAAACCTCCTTTACATCAGTTAATAGATGCCTGACCCCATCTTGCAGAACTACATATGTTACACTCTCACAAGCTCCCGCCCACCATCCTACCGAACCCAGCACCTAAACAGTCCTGTAACATAGTAGTGAACCTTTCCTCCAAAAGCCTCATTTCAAAGGGGCTTATCTTTTGCCACATTCCCAAATTCAGTCATTCTGAGCTTGTTAAAGACCTACTCTCCTTCCTAAAGTGGAAACACTGCTGGACCATTTGTGAATCTAATGAAATTTTATCAGAAGGTTCCACAATGTCTTGAATGGATATGTACTAATATTCTGCTCGATATCTCCTTTGGTTCATTTCTACAGCCTCTCGTGAATAGGGTTCCCGAGTTTGCACCACCTACACACGTGCCAAAGTGTGAACTTTGGATAACTTTTGTGAAAGGTACTTTCAGTTTACAAGCCCTTGCTTATGTGCACTTAAACAACTTTTTGTGCTGAATTAGAAGATATTATCGTTGACATTTTTAAATGCAAACTGTAAGAGCCGTAAGACTACAAAAATGACAGAAAATTCATTGTGTGACTTTGAGAGCCCATCTTCAACCAGTCACAATTCACAATTTAATCAACAGATTTGGCCGACAACTGTGCTGTCTTCTTGTGCTTTTTGTTTGATAGCCTTGGGCCTTTTCTGTCAAGTTATATGCTCCTACCAATTTGGTGTAAATGTTTTGGGTGCCAAATTTGTGTAGTTTTTGGAGTCTGTATCTCAACTGTATGTTCTTTAATCTTTATAATCTTTCTGTATGTAAAAAGAGAAGCCTTTCAACTTGACAGGCACTGTAGTTTAATTTACTCTTGCCTGCTTATGACTGAAAAAAAAAAAAATTGCTCACAGTTATTACTTTTCATACACATTTTTATGCTCAAACGTGATATTAATGAATAAACAGAAAGAAAAATCAGTGAAACCTTTTTTCTGTCCATAAAAATACAAGTGTAGTTATGTACGACTCAACTTCAAGCAATAAGCAGCAATAAAACAAATGAAAATTCAGAATGTTAGAACTCTAAACACAGCTGGAATAATTCTTTTTCACATCAGAATGAATAAATTGCTATTACTGTCTTGTTCATATTGTGAGTGAATATATTGTATTCCTGATGTTTTGGTGTTTTTATGACTTTTAGACATGTATTGTTCGGGAATTGGTCTTCTCAAAATTTTGTGAACTCAGGCCAAAGTAGTGCTGCTGGTACCAGAGTTGTTGTAATTTAACCTTACCCAAAAAGATTGCGTTTTTAAACCCATTGTAAAAAAAAATCAATAAAACCCAACTATATCTAATATGAAAATTCAATTAACATACAAAATGATACATAGTTACCCTTACACGAACTAAAGAGAGCCATCATATTTACTGAAGGCAAATATGTAGTGTCACAAGAATTTATTTTATTAATATTGTGTTTTAACTTTTCTTGCAATTTAAGAAATGCAACTAAAATAACATTTACACTCCAAGCCAAAAGAAACTAACTTGATGTAGAATTGTCATGAGAGTAAAGTACTATTAACTACTTTTTGGAAGCATGCAGAAATTTGTAGATCTTCACTAATTTCTCAGTTCTTTTGTCTCCTAAATTTTTTATTAATTTTGCCCAAATGAACTGGCAGATGGACAAGATTCTTTCAGGTGCATTGCTGGCAGGGCACGAAAAGAGGCACTAATAAAGTAGTTGTAAGAATGGGTTATTGTTTTCAATAGAGTAATAATAGGAATTTATATTGAAATGTTTAATCATCGATGTGAAAAGAAAGCAATAAAATCCAATTTCAACTACTTTTCTTTCATTTTTTAAACCCATTTTTATTTTCTCCCTAATCCTGGCTGGTACACTCAGTTCATGTATGTGTAATACATAAAAATGGCCAACTGGTGTTGGCTGCAGCTGCTATCAAGGATGGTAACTATGAGTAATTAATAAAGAAAACTGTGTGCCAGTTGGAATCAAAGAATGCGTGCTGCAATATTGTGAACCATGTCCTGTATAACCTGACCTAGAATCTTATTCAGTACATGTTTTTAAAAGAATATGACCCAGAAGAAATTATACAGTACAAACAGGGTTTTATACTAATAAGAATGTTGTAGAGATGCATCATTCAACTGTATAAGAGTTAATAGAGAAACTGGTTCTTTAAAAAAGAAAACAAATAAAAAAAAGTCATGGTCTGACAAGCTACCATTCTCTCTCTCTCTCTACCGCTCCCCCTGCTGTCCCCCTCCTCCTCTGTCTCTCTCTCTCTCTCTCTCTCTCTCTCTCTCTCTCTCTCTCCCTCCCGCTCCTCCTGCTGTCCCCCTCCCCCCCCCCCCCCCTTTCCCAAATTGACATCTGGGTACATCGTGTATGCTTCATATCACTGCTTTTTCATTTTTGCTGAGTGCTGGAAACTCTACAGCAGGCTGCTTCTGTGCACCCTACTAAATGAGAGAAATTTCTTCTTTTGTAAACGACAAACATTGTAATGCTTTTTACACACAAGAAAGACTTCAAATAATTCTGTCTGCTTGATAAGCACATTTTGACAACATTTGCAATGAACAGAGTTACAGATTAGAACACACCCTACTATCATGTTTCTTTTGTTCCATGACTTTTTTAAGCACTGTCAAGAATGTCTTCTTCCAAGGAGCCTGTCACAACTCTGAGGTGGTAATCTGCTGCACAGGAAAAACATAAAGTACAGCAAGTGGCCTAATGATCTTCATACCAATTAGTAATCTATTTGAGACCAGTAAATGCTACTCGAGCTACTGTTTGTACGAAATCTGAAGATACTGGCAATATCTGTAGGGTATATAAGAATCCCAGAATGTGACAAGCAGTTGTTCATCTATCCTAGTACTTCGTTTTTATGTAATATTCTTCTTTACAGTGTTGATATTGTAGAGGCCTCCTTTTCCGTTCAAGTGGGTCTTGATTATTATTGGTGCAATCTCTTCCTTGCATAGTTTGTTAATCTGTCCCCAATATTCTGAGTTCCACTTGTCTTGTCACCTGGTATTTTTAAATAACAGATAAATAAATAAGTAGTGTGACTATAATTAATACCAGTGTAAATAAAATCCTTGTATACTCTTATTAACTAAATAATACTACACCAGGCCATGTGAGAGACATTGTGTCAGTAGTGTTTTATGATGCCCTCCAGAAGAAATACTAGCACCACCTCCTAGGTTGAGAGTGTAAATAAATCTTAAATCTTCTCCATCTAAATTTAATTCTTCCGATAGTTCTGGTGAAAGGCGATTGCTTTCATAAAATTTCCATTTACTTAATTTATCTCTGGTTTTATTAAGTCCATCCCAGAGCTTACCTAGTTCCTCTTCTGTTTTTCCTAAATCAGCTGTGAACCATAGTGTACTGACTGATAAATCTGTTGTTTCTTGTACCTTTTGAGTAATTAATTCACTTACTCATGCCTCCAAAGTTCTGAAAGTGGAGCCTGGTAAAGCTGTTATGTCCAAATTTTTACCCTGCTCTAACACATGTAACCACATTTGCGTGTCTTAGGAATTGTTCATTTACTTTTGTAAACATTTGTTTAGTTAATTCTTTCATATATGTTTTACTTTCTGACCTACCTCCTTTAATTGTTCAAAACCAGCATTTCTTACAAGATCACATAGTTCGTTTATTTTAGTACTTAACTACTCTTGTAAAGTGGGTAAAATGTTAGCAAGTTAGTTATTTTTGTATTTATCTCCTTTTTTTTTCCTCTTCGTGAGATTCCTGAATATGCTGTTGGAGGCTACCATTTGTGATATTTGTGATATCTACTTTTGCACTTAAATCCTCAGTCGGTCTTCCACCATTTGTTGCCTAAAATTTATTAATGTAAAAACGCTAATGAGTTGTCTGTTGACTCAGTATTCTAAGCCCAATGACACTCAACTTTTTGGCCAGCCACTGACTTCAAATTTCTCACAACACATAGTACCACTTGAAGGCACGTTATTTTGATTCAAATACAGCTCACTTACGATTTTCAGTGGCTCTAGGCACGGCGAACTGCCAGTGCGAAGTGGGACTGTCATGGTGGGAAGGCTACAATAGAAATTGCTGCAGCAGTGGCCAACTCTGGTGTTTGATATACCGCCAATGTAACTGCAGTTAACTGGCGTGTGATGACAAGGAACTGAAGACTAGAAAACAGCCACCGGCTCGAAATCTCAATCTTCTGGATTGTAGACATGTATTTTATTCTGTGTTGTAATTATTGTTGAGTAACTTAATATTCTTGTATTGACAACTAAATTCCTTCTGTTCTTTCTGTATCACTGTATCCTCATCAACAGCTCAATTCTTCATAAACTTTTCTTGAATAAAGTATTATTAATGATGCTGCATTGAGTAACCTTCACAGTTGACCACATTTTCATGGACAGTGTCCTTTTCTACTGGAACTCATTATGACAAAAATACTAATTTCTTTCAAGTATCTTAACAAATTTTTGCAGATTCGCCATTCTGTGGGGCATTCACCACAAATGAAATTTTTCCTGGGTACTTACATGACAATTTTCTCTGATGAGGGCAGTACATTAGCTACTATTGTCAAAACACCTTTTGCTCATTACCTGCATAAACTGCTCCCCCCCCCCCCCCCCCCACCCCCATCTCCACCCCATCTCACCGCCCCATCTCCAAATCAGTGTCCAGCTGTACCCTGTATGCCTTGTATTACTGACTGTGTCTCCTTTTTGGCATGCTGCTGAGTGCTGAAGACTCAACAACAGACTACTACTGTGCACACTACTACATGAGAGAATTTTCTTCTTCTGTAAACCACATATATTATTATAGCTTTTTACACACAGGAAAGATATAAAGCTGTTCTGTTTGCTTGGCTAGTATATTTCAACATCATTTGCAACAAACCAAGTTACAGTCTATAGCATTTCTTGGTTCTGTGTATGTCTGATGCATTGTCACATGTGTCTTCATCCTAGGAGCCTGGCACATATCTGAAGTAGGGATCTGCTGCACAGAGAAAACATTAAGAACAGCAAGTGTGGCCAAATGGAAGCCACTTCCAGTGTTGCTCTGTCCAGTAGCAACATAAGCTACCTCACCATTCAGTCAATATACACATACAAAAAACCCAGTGGTCAACATGAATGTCCCACTATCCATACTACTTTAAATAAATGTGCTCCAGTAGTTGATGGTCATCATTCATCAGTCCTAAATACCCTGTGCAATACATTACTTTAACAAAGTGATAGATTACAATGTAGTCTTGATCTATTTAAATTCAAGGACAACATTTCGAGCATCATCTTGTCTTACGTTACAGAGAAAGAAATTAAAGAAATTGAATTTGATCAAGAAAGGTTTGCTGAAGTCCACAGAGTTGCTAGGATAAGAGAAAATCAACAGTTCAAGCCCATTGTTGTAAACAATGTTAGGGGAAACAGAGGTTAGAATGATTTTGTAGTATTCAAAGTCAAAGTGTTTAAAGTCGGTGAAGAAATTCCAGCACTTATCAGCTTTTTGCATCCCACTGGCTATGTCCGTTCCTTCCATTGTCCATCTACCTAAGGTACTTAATGGATTCCGGATCATCACATATTTAAAATCAAAAGCACCATCAATAGCATCAGGAAGGCAATATACTTGTTCAGAATCTAAATGAGACGGCATTTGCAATTTATTTAGTCTGAAGTGCAAAGACATTATTCCAGTCATACAGTGTGTTTAAAGTTCTGTCTCTCTGGATTTTCATTTGTTTTATTGCTGCTTATTGCTTGAAGTTGATTGTGCATAACTACACTTGTATTTTTGTGGCTTAAAAGCTGTTTTCTCTCATTTTACTTTCTATTTACTCATTAATGCTGCATTTGAGCATATACACTCTTTATGAAAACCTACAAATTTGAACAAGGTTTTACAGCTGTAAGCAGACAAGGGTCAGCTGCTGAAGCTGAAAGACTGCTGAACAGGTCCAGAAAAACAGGGACACTTCATTGAAAATATATTTATTGAAATATAAGTTTCAAAACTGGGCAAATTAAAGCTGAAAGTACATATTTTGTACTGTAATTAGGCCTTCACAAAACATTCATTGTAGAACACACAAATTTGACCATCCGTTATTTCCTTTTCTCTGCTGAACAAAACACTAGAACAGTGTATTATTGCAACCCCGTTTGTAGTCCAGTGGGCCATTCTTGAGAGCACAAGACAGATTCTTAAAAACCAAGTCAAAAAGAAGTATATTTGTGCATTAGAAGTTCATTTGATATGAGTATTGTTTCAAAATTAATTAATTTTAATTTCAATATGAATTGTACCACCCGTAACACCGAACATCATTAAGATGTACAAGAGAACACTGTGTAAGCAAGCTAGTTTGCGTGTAGGATTCAGCTGGTAAAATTAAAGTACGTTAAGAATAACATTTGCATTTTATGGGTAGGACTTTACGCACTGTATGCTCTCCAATGTTTGAAGCTTTGTCAGAAAATGGGTTAAGAAGAATATTGTTTTAGAATGAAGGTACATGTTTTGGGCACTTATTTTGCCAAATAAAATAATAATAGATGTTTTTAACTAAATTTCAAATTACAATACATAGCAGTAATGGCATCAAAGACTAGAGTCCAAAAGTCCTGTATTAAAGAACCACATATTATACCAAATACATGACAAAATAGTAAAACCAAATAAATGTCATTGGTGCCAACATGTATCGTCATCTTTCTTGTGTGTTGAACTAATATAAAGTTCTCGGGTTTCCAGATGCGACAGTTCGATGAGTGTCGCTACCATCGTCTTATGGTAAAGTGTTGAAATTTCATCTTGCTTGATCTTATACAGGTACTGCAGCGAGTTGAGTTGTCCTTGCCCTTGACCCAGCACAGATTGGAGCAGATGAGGGAATGTACTTGAATCCCAGCATGTTCAGTCACATACCAACTAGCACATTGTACAGATATCTCTCAGCTCTGAGTGCTCACAGTGTGTTATGGCCAGTAACAGGTCCAAAGCAGAACTTTGTTAATAGCCACCATCTCTGTTTCTGAGGCCGTTATTAGCCCTAAATTTGATGGATTCCTTTATCATGCTGTCCCAAACTACATTGCATTACAAAGCACTCTTGCTCATTCAGAATACAACATGCACCTTTCTTCCAAACTGTGCTCAGTGACTGCCAATTTGTCTCTCTGCCCCAGAGCTGATGTGCTCCAGGCAGTACTGCTGAATACGACATTGTGTCTGCTCCGTGTAACATGGCCTATGCTCACACTGAATGCTTTAGATGTCATATGGGCACATCCCCAGATGAAGAAGATGGTGATTATCTTTGAAAACTTGAGTTTTAACTCTTGTTTGTCCTGCTCTGGAAACCTAGAAGATTTTATTAGTATATCCCAGTTGTTCTGGAACACATTTCACACACATATATATAACTAGTACTGATAATAACAAACAGCTGGTACATAAAGGGCAGGCTCTATTAAAGGGATCCAGTAGGTTACAAAGCGTGGTGGTACTTTTGGAGTGGTATTCTAAGTGAATTTCTAATCAATCATGGGCTGGTTTGAAAATTGTTTTTCCTTGTTTCTTTGCGTTCTGACATACTTTACATCCATTAGGACCTCCTCACTATTGATCTATACATTGAACAGTCTATCTAAGGCAATCTAATCTAGTGAAGTGAAGAACAAGCATATTTTTTTGAATGGGTTTGTACCAGCTGGAAATGAATGTGTCAGCTTGCGACGTTTGCCTACTTTATTTCTTCACTGATGGTCCTCAGTGTTGACGTACTGTGTTGTGAGACTAGCTGAAAAATGGGTGGTGGAATTTCAACACTGACTACTGTAAATAATGTAGCCGACAGGTGCACAGTTGCATTCCCAGTTCTTTACTTTCACTGTTCACAACCCCACAATATACACAGTTAATATGGCCAGTGTGCTATTGTTTAACTTTCGATAAGCCTCGTTAATAGTTCTCAGGCAAACATCAGCATACTGCTACCATAGTTTACTGTCGAACATCTATTAGCAGTAGAAAACTGGTCACACAGTTATTGCAGAATAATATGCTACATATTGAATAAACACTGTCATTCTTTTAACATATGACCTATTACACATATTTCACAGTTAATAATACCTCTTGTTTAGCACACTTTGGTAGCTTACCAGTAGCACCAATAATTCTTATTCCAGAAACATGCATCACCACCATACCCTCTGTATTCTTAATAGCTTCAAAAAATGCCTGTGAGATGCCTTTCAAATCGCTACCATTGTCCAGTAAACACTTACCATCACTTGCTTTTGTTACAGGGTGCCACACTTCCTTTTTACTTACCATTTGATCTTCTTCATACAACAAATCCTCATTAATCCTTTGCCTGGAAAGACTATAATCCAGATTACCAAATTAATTACCAGACACAGTCAAATGACAAATAGCATGGTTCTCTTCCTCATTACCACTCTCAAGCTCCAACTCTTCATTACACCTAACATTATCTTCCTTTATTGTTTCTTTATGTAACACATTGTCATCATTATCAATTATAAATTTAAATACCTCATCCTCGTCACTACTGAATTCGTCACTGCTATCATCATTACAGCTACTGTCAGAATCAGACCCACTGTCACTTTGATTGTCATCAAATACTTGGCTTATTAGTTGATTATTGTTTCCAGTATTAGACCATAAAGCAATACACCTGAATTCCTTATGTTCTCTTAAAAATTTACCATCTGTCTGGACACTTTGGACATCCTGGGCAATAGCAACACACTGTGTTTCATCACTTGATTTTATTATAGTACATTCCTCCTCTACTTTTATGGGATAAACATTGCTACCCACACCATCATTCAACATCTCACTAGAATTAGAAATTACACTCATCTTACTACTATCATTTACATAACCCTTACCTGTGATTACAGTACATTTATATACACATGGTTCTTCATCACTACCTGCTCTAGTGCGAGCCAAAACTGGAGCATTATCTAGTTTAACTGGTTTGATCCAGAATCTGCTCCATTTCTTTTACTTGAATTTCTCCTACTATTTCTGTGTCCATTCTGGCTATCTTCCACCCAACCATTCCTTGAATTTCTACTGTAATTAGTCCTGTTCATCCTATTTACCTGAAATTCTCTCCCTAATTGATTATTGTCATCAAAATTCCTCCTACGATCTTCCACTGGGGGCTACACCCTCTCCACTTTATCAATATGACTCAGATATCACTAATATTACCTGTAGGGGCAGGTATGAGCAATTCTCTAACTTTCTGAGGCAACTTAGTTTCTAAACCCACTAGCTAGCTCTTTGTCCAAATATTTCAGTTTTTTTTATCCAAAGCTGACAGAATCCTTTCATAGTACCCTTCCTAGAGGCAAATCTCTCTCCTCCACAAAATTCACTGAAAATTCTCTGCTGCTTCTCTTTGGACCAATATTCATCTAGAATTGGTTTTTCAAAACTGTGCCATGAAGGCATAATCTGTATCGCTTCATAGGCTCAGATGTTATTGAATTTAGCATCTGTGAAACTTCAGGAGTAAGTAAAAAACCCATAATTTTTTGTTTTCTCCAAAAAAAATTCCTGCCCCGAGATACAGGCCTCCGAAGATGAGACTGCGAACACCATTTTGAAGATGCGAATTTAGGAAAAATTTTTGAAACGCTTTATCTCTGTAACTGTTCTAGATATTTTAAGAGTTTTTTTTAATTTAAAAGATAATTGCTTTATGATTACAATGATATCCTCCATTTGGACATATCTGCCAAAGTTCTTTTACTGTCGCCTTTTGAATTTTATTTTTTTAATAATTTTCGGATTTTTTTTTTCAAAAATGCTAATCCAGAAAAGTTAGATTTTTTTGGTTGATTAGTACTATGTAGTACTCTCTGTAAAGGATAGCTTCCACTTTTAAGTTGGCCAGGTTTTATTTAAAAAAATCTTTTTTTTTCAACTTTCATGGGTAATATATGACTCCACTGAAGTTGTTTCTTACTAATTTCTTTGTTACAATGTTTATTTCTATTGTCTTTGTTGCAGTTATTTTTTATCACTTTCTTTTTTGCATTTACTTCTTTTTACTTTCATTGTTGAAGATATTTCTTACACTTGGTGGTAGTTTCTTGTCAGTTTCTTTGTTGTGGGTGTTCATTGCAGGTTTCTGTATTGTAGTTGTTCAGTTCTAATTTGTTTACTGAAGAGGCTTCTAAGAAATCTGAGGCCATCCAGTGAGTTCTGTGTTTTCCTGAGGAATTTGCCAGTTGACGCAGTTGCAGCGTGTTTTTTGAAAATGACTGTTTGAAATGTCTTCTGACTGGGCCCACAGGAGAGTGAAGGGTGCTGACTATTTGGATATTCATAAAAGAGTGAAATATAAGACAAATAGAAAAAGCAGACTTTGTTCAGTTTGGGAATAAGTGTTCTCATTTGAAGACTCTGTTTCAAAGTAAAGATGTTTCCAGCGATGACTTTTTGTGTTATAAATGTTTCGACAGAATAACAACAATGATATCATCAGAACAATGTGAAGCCTCCCATGGTGCAGATGATGCAAATTTTGCATCAGTAAAGGAGAAATTAAATACCCTGAATCAGTCAACTACAGAGGTAAATGTTTGTCCTGTTATGAAACCGTGGTCAGTGAAGTCGAATCAGCAGCTCTATGCATCAAGAAAGTGCAGAAAAATTACTAAAGCTATGGACGAATACACTACAGCAAAACTGACCATACTCTCGAAAGTAGAAATTCAGAAGAAAATGAATCAAAGCCCTCTTGCACCTCTAGCCAGGAATTTTTCTCAAATATCAATTCAGCTGTTGTATACTGTGCATCCTACAGTGAAAAGGCGCAAGTTTTAACTATTATTCCAGAGACATTTTCAAAGAAAACAAATTTGAACCACTTTCCGTCAGTATCAAAGTACATGGTAGACAAATCAAGAAATGTGAAGTCTGTAAAAGGAATCTTAGGAAGACCAGATCCCTATTATTGTCATCCTGTAGAAGCAGCTCAGGTTCTTATAGTGCAGTCATTTTATCTGGAAGATAAATGGGACTCTTCTTGTCAGAGTGCCAACAAAAAAGACACTATAACACTAACAGGTGAAGGTAAAAAAGTTGTGAAAGTGTAGAGGTACATGACTTACAGTATTAAAGAAACTTTTGCAATTTATAAGATCAACAATACAACTTCACATATCGGAAGATCAAAATTTTATGCGCTATGACTTAAGTGGGTAGTTCCAACCCACCTAGAGATGTCTATTTATGTGTGTACGGCATGAATTTTGAACTTTGTGTGGTAACTTTGAAGAACTTACTGGAGCACATGACATATGACACCTCTGTTAGGCGTGTGAACTCATTGGTAGTCTGTAACAAAAAACAAGGGTACCATTGGTGTAACGACCAGATTTCAATTTTTACAGGAGGGACATATTTTCAAAACAAGATCACAAGTGTTGCAGCTATAAGTGATGACACAGGACATGACTCAGCACATGCTTTGCTAGCGGTGCAGAAAATTCTTCAACTGCAAACAGGGGCAGAAAAGATCGTTATTATTTCTGATGGTACTCCTAATCATTTTAAAAATTGTTACCAGCTGTTTGAATTGAGTAAGTCACTATTGCCAACTGATTGGGTACACAGTGCTACTGGTCACAGGAAGGGGCCTTGTGATGTTGTAGGAGGCCTGACGAAGCACCATGCTCCAAAACATAATCTTTACATTCCAAACAAAGCTGCGATATAGAATGCTTAGGATTTTATGAGAGTTGTGAAATCTTACACATCCGCAGCCCTCATTCTTCTGTCCAAAGAGGAAATCGAAGAATTCTGTGAGCAGAAAAAAGAAGAACGGTCCAAAAAAATTACTCCTGTGAAAGAAATTCAGAAGACACATTTTTGGACTCACTTTAAAGAGCAAGAAAGAAGACATTTCATTCATTCAGTCAACACCTCAGAAACAGTAGGATAATATTCAGGTTCACAACCTGAGAAGGGGGATGTTTGTGGCATGTGTGTGTGACTGGGATTGCAGAGATTTATAGACACTAGTTATGAGTTAAACGAAATTGTAGTGAAATTTATGCTACCACATGGACCAGTTGCTGGATGTAAGTGTCCAGTTGAAGGACAGCAACAATGCCATCAGTGCTCACCTTCTGTTCACAATGTTCTCAAGTTCTCCAGTTCCTATTGGTTCAACAGGAAGGCATCACTCTATATTAAAGGAAGATGCTGAAGCACTGGAACACATTTTTAGTTCATTAACTGGCTAATTTCGGTACAAACAGAGTACACATAAGTTATATAAATTGAAACTTTTTACTCTTTGGACCTTTCACATACGTTTTGGAATCATTTAAAATGCTTGAAAAATGTGTCTCTTACTCATCTTTCAAACTACTAAAATTTTGTTAAATAAGGGTAGTTTTTGATTTTTATGAGCCTGTTATGTGATAATAAAACATGCTTTATGTATGGCAAAAATTTCAATTGTTTGTGAAACCTGTTCAACTGAAAAGTGGAGGCTCCCCTTTTCAGGGAATGTAAAATAATATGGTACTAATCAACAGAAAAAAATCAAAATTTTACAGATTGGAATTTCTGAAAAAAAAAAAAAATCCATAAATTAAATAAAAAAAGTTCAGAATGCTATAGTAAACGAACTTTGTCAGATAAGTCCAAATGGAGGATTTCTTTGTAATCATAAAGCAATTAGCTTTCAATTTAAAAAATCAGTGAAATATCTAGAGATGTTCCAGAGATACAGCATTTTAAAATTTTATCAAAAAGTCACATCTTCAAAATGGTATGCACAGTGTCATTTTTGGAGGGCTGTATCTTGGAACAGAAATATAAACTAAATTCAATAACATCTGAGACTACGAAGGTAACATTTTTTCCAACCCTGCCTGTATTGTTATGGACTATGCCTGAAGTACAACTATCAGCTACCAGAGCTGCCCACCCGTGAGCTACCCCTTTAAAAAAATGACATTTTCTCCTTGTGATTGCATGTTTCAAGCAAATTATTAAATTATCTAATGAGATCCTATGGATGCACTTGAACATATGGTTCAAAACTATTAAATTTGTTACAACTAACAAATGAAGTTCTGTTTGGGACAATACATATTCTATACTTTAGATTTTGTATTTCTTCCATCTTTTTTTTCCATATCAGCCAATTTGGAATCTACATTATTATTTACTTTTACCAGTTTTTCCTCTACCACTACTGCACACTTGGTTTCCACTTCTGTTTCTAAATCATTTTTAATCTGATTGATTTGGTTCAAGTTTAACCCTGTTTTCAGCACAAAATTTCCTGGTTGCTTTGATTTCATCTTTACGCTGTTTTTTGGAAGCCTGCACCCTCCTACTATAGTCATCACAAAGCTTCTTTCTGTCTTCTACACATTTACTACTCATTAATGTTAATTTCTCATTAGTGTTATGTGCTACTTTCTTTATCTTTTCATCACAATCGTTAGCTACTGTCTCAACCTTCTTATTTAATTCTGAAAGATTAGAGCTGACTACCTTAATCTCCTTTTTAATTTATTTCTCCAATTCATCCTTGAAGCTAACCATGTCAGTTCTAATGCTATGAGTTTTCTTTTCCACCTTAATAATGTCTTCTTTCGTACACATACTACTCATAATTTCTTTTAACATTCATTCCAATTTTTCGTCTGCCCTAACCTGTTGCCCTCGCTGACTTTCACTACTCCCCCTTAACCTTAATGATTTCATCCACTTCAGTACTGTTTTCATCCATTTCAGTTCCATCACCATACAGTATACATGACACTTTTATCGTTTCATCTACAATAGGGCTTTTGTCCCCATCATTCAAAGTTACGTGCATGTAATTTACAGAACCAGTTCCCCATTGTCCCTTCTCTCTCATCACACTGTCTTGTTCGTTAAGGCCACTCATTATGCATAATTTAATATAAAATGACTTTTTTATGAAATTACCTTATTATTATTCACTCGTCTTCTGCGGCTGCTGGTGCTGCTGCTGCAGTTGCAGCAGCAGTAATCATCATCTCGATTCATCGTCTGCACAGCTGTGTCTATGTGTGTGCTGATTTGCTGCTCCTGTACTCAATGGCTGCTTCCATAGAACCCACTAGCTGATTGGCTGCTGTCATATTGTGGCCATGAAACCCATTCGCTGATTTTCTGTTGCACTTACTTCGTTATAATCACTGTATTGTAAACTGTTCTTGAGATAGTGTTCATAGTTCGTGAGTCCTAGTTTATTGTGCCCAATTACGATAATCATCACCCAGAAGGGAACCATACATGATGTTCAGCTGCTTTATTTGTTTGTTCATGGTCCTTGGTGTCAACATATTGCGTTGTGTTACTGACTGAAAAATGGGGAGTGGAATTTCAACACTGACTACTGTAAATAATGTAGCCAACAGGTGCACAGTTGCATTCCTATTTCTTTACTTTCACTGTTCACGACTTGCCAATAAACACAGTTAATATGGCCAGTGCACTATTGTTTAACTTTCGATGAACCTCATTAATAGTATTCAGGCAAACATCAGCATACTGCTACCGTAGTTTACTGTTGGAACACCTATTAGCAGTAAAAGCCTGATCACACAGTTATTGCAGAATAATATGCTACATATTGAATAAACACTGTCATTGTTTTAACACATGACCTATTACACGTATTTCACAGTTACGTTGATGCATTGTTGTTGACCTAACCAGCACAGGTTTCTCGTCTGAAAATCGCCCGTGGACTGATTGTCTCGGGACCAAAAATTGGGCCTTTATACATCATCTCAGTAATAGGCACTGAAACTACACATTGTTCAGTGTTTAAGTTGCAGAAGTTACAATTAAAACATAAATCATTAAATTAACTGAATACATTGAAAAATTGGTTCTTTTTAACAGTTTGTTCTACACAGGGGTAAGCCGAATTATTTGTTTAAATGATGAAATTAACAGATATGGATATAGAAACAATACTTTTTACAAACCTGTTAATTACTTTGGAATTAATGAAGGGCTGGATTTGTTAATATATTTTCAAATAGAGCCAAATAAATACTTCAAGAATCCTAGTGATTCTTTTTCCAAATGTGTATAATTAGTACAGAATTTATATTTGTTTGTAAGTCAGCAGTAGAATCTAAGCCACAAAACAATTACTGATTTCATCCTATAACAAAAGATATTAACAATAAATTGTCAAAATAAATTAGAAAATCAATTACATACATAAAACGGAGCACAAATTTAGATCTGGTGCTATATTCTTTAAAACTGAGGGCCAACCTTTCTCTTTTATGAAATTGCAGATTATATTTACATATTTTGATGTTAATTAGTCAAAAATATAAAAAAAAATGAATTTAAGGAGGCAGATAACAAAACAAGAGGAAGTAAGAAGATCCCAGCTTGCTTTGTCATAAGCTTACATTTTGACAGTGTAAGAAGACTACTGCATCTCACAGGATGATTAAATAAATTTCAGACATTGTTTGTAATACCTTAAAGCTGTTTGTATACTTTTCATTTGATACACAGCAATTAATGTTCCTTTGAATACTCCTCATTGAAGCATTGAGCCTAGACTGAAATGCTTATTTCTTACATGTGTATACGCTGAAGCTTATGTATGATTTATATCCTCAACAGATAGTTTGTTCAAATATTTACACTATGTGATCAAATCACATGTTGAAAACTGCGTTCTTCCCTTAGGTGAGAATGGTCTCTTCTACATTTCACAATGATCTTGGTACTTCCTTAAGCAGGAAAGTGTATGAAATTGGTCCATAATTTGAAGAGTCGCCCTCATGGTGGTTTTGAAGGTACTGAAGGTTCATTGGATAAACAAGTCAGTCACCTTTGTTCTAATAGCTTACAATACTTCCTGAAGTCTTGCTCAGTGCACACAAAATAACCTAGACCATAGCTGCTGTGCAGATGGCGTGGTTGGGGAGGGCAACAATAGTTATGGAGACTTTGTTGTGGACAACCACACCATGTTGGGGGAGGTGCAGATCAACAGCTGAAGCATCTGCACAAATGTATTTCTTCCATAGCTTGTCAGCTACAACTACTGAGCCTGTGAATGATAATATCAACTGGTTATGCAAGTATGGCCCATGGTTTGACAAATGTAGATGTTAAGATTAAGTACTGTCTCACTAGAATACTGAAGAAGAACAAACCACATAAACAGAAGATCATTCAAAGTGAAACCATGTGGACTGTGTGCCGCCAGAAGGAAATCTCCTAGAACAAAAAATATGTCATAATGGCCAACACCACTTAATATGGTACTGTCAGTGTAAAATAAAGAAAATGTCACACATGGGGATTGTGTGTCATCCCCCTGATAACCATTTCAGCAGGCATTACCTAAAACTATAACGTTCATTTTCTTCTTTTTCTGTTTTTTCCGAAGTAGTGAAGCCTGAGGAAGTACTTTCAGTTATTATTTGAGCGTGGTGTCTATTGTTTTGGACATTTCTGGAAGAACACACACCACACTGAATCCGCAGCTATGACAGCAATTGTAGTTGGAGGGAGAGGAAGGCAGAGAAAGGGAAGGGACTAATGATATTAGCTGCATCGAGACTTTACACAGAGTCAGCAGCGATGAGTGAAAATGTGTGCTGTAGAGGGACTCAAACCCATGATCTTCTGGTTACTAGGCAGTCACATTAACCACAATGCCACCTGGACACAGTGTTTATTGCAAAAATGCAGACTATCTCATCGTGCTCCCCAGCAGACTCTCACAGCCACCCAGTGGCACCTATCAGCAGTCCCTGTCCATGTCGTACTTTCTCGCTGATTTTATATTCACACTGGAGGTTGAATGTAAGTGTACATCCACACTGAAGGTAGGGAATTAATTACCTATTGAGGTGAATCAATAGTATGAATACATGGTAAAACGTGCTCACAATTAACTCACCATGTAAAAAGAAATTGGTCAAATCTAGAACATAGAACTATTCACACATATTTTATTCAGCATAACTAAAACAAACTTTTCTTCATATCATTGTCAACTCTCTGCCAGGACAGGAACTTTTTTTTCTTTCCTTCATTATGGGATACTTAACCAACCGCAGTTTGTATTTCAAGATGGCTTTCATACTGAGGTAGTTTTCAGTCAGCAGTTGGTTCCCACTCCTTGTTGCACATATCCTGCAGATGCGTGCTGTTTCATTTAGTTTCAACACAATAGACAACTAAATTTTTACCCAGTGAACTCAGTTGTGTAACAGTCCATCCCACAGAAATCAGCTGAAGACAGCAACGTTCTCTGTTGCCAAAATAACTGGTGATCTGAGGCATCTCAACACCTTGGAAGATTACTAACATTATCAGACATATTGGGGTTTTAAAATGTTGTCTATATCTTGCATACGTCATTCATTCTTGCAGTCTGTAAATATAATACTGTAATACTGTATTGTATAAGTTGGGCAAGCCCAGATAAACCTATTGTTTACATTTGACTGCACAAAAATTAGTTGTCCTCTAAGAATTCTAAGTCTGGCCGTCTACACAGTCTGGCAACACTATAGTATGTGTATGTGTCTGGAGGAAATGTTGTCTTCCACTCGAGCTGTTACAGTGTTGGATCTGGTAGTAAATGTTGCGCAATGTAGATGCATAGTTGAGAGTTTAAGTCCTCTCATTCTTTTATTTTTTAACCACATTTCGGCTGTATACTTAATGTATTAGTCTGATAGAAACTCAGGGATAATTTGCTTCACTTTCTAATCTTCTGTGCAAGAGCTCATGGCTGCACCAAGATCGAAATAGATTATAGTCGAGAGTTTTCTTTCCATAGAGCAGCAACTAGCCATCTGCCACTGGTCTCTTGATGCCAGCCACTATCTGACCAGTTGAGCTCATTGCGACGTATTTTTAGCACCTTGCTGCTCTCGCGTTTAAATTGTTTCTTTGTGTAGTTTGATTCTCCGCATGAAATAACTTTGATAAATGGGGTGGACACCATGCAGTTACACATGTGTAGGTTATTGTGAATATATTTATCAGTTGTCATTTTCTTATTTGAACTTCCAATATTTGATGTGTAGTTATGAACTGGATTGTGTGTAGTTGAATCTTATGAATATTGTTTAAGTGTTATGAAATAGATGCAAGAGGAAAGGGTCTAACACTTCAGACATATTTTTCATTTTGGGGTTAACTGACAGGTGAAGGAGCCTCCATATTTGCCATGTCTTTTATAACAGCATCTTCTCAATGTTGATAGCTATGGCATAGGGAAGCTCTATGAGTGAACTGATGACACTGAAACGAAAATGCGGTAATAGACACCAGTTTGATTTTTGTTGCTGTTAATTGTGGCATGTCGTACTTCTGCTATTGACTTCTTAACTTTGGCAGTTGAATGCAAATGTTGTACGAAAGTTAAATGGTAACAGTTCATCACATATGTCAATTATTGAAACTTCATGAATGTGGAAATTCATTCATGCCAGAATGAAAGAAACAAGAAAATGCTTTTGTGATGTGGTTTTCCTAATATCGTTCCACACTTCACACAAATGCTTCAAGGTGCATTCACCCCTCTGTTAAACCCACAGCAAACAGTATGTCACATATATTAGATATCTTCCTTGTGCTACTTAGTTTACAATGCATAAACAATGTTAAAAAGATCAAATTATGAAAAATTCAATTCATAACTGCAAGTCAAATACTAGAATTTTAAATTAGAAAATGACAGTTGATAAATACACTCATACCTTTTGTGTAGCTCCATGTTCACTTGGTTTACTAAAGTTATTTACTGCAGAAAATCCAACTATGCTAATAAATAATTTCATGCGTATCAGTGTGAGAGCATAAATTTACTCCAAACGCAGATGCACCACATTCATCTGTTCGGACTACAAACAGTGTCAGATGCCTGGTGGTGAGCAGCTGGGTTGCAGTGGTTATGTAGGGTGAGGAAACGTTTAAGCATAAACTGTTGTGATCTTGATGCAGCCAAAGGCTCTTTTGTTATTACTGTGTGGTTAGAAAGTGAAGCAGATTACCTTTGAGGTTTCATCAGGTTCACACTTTTAGCAGGCAGTCAAACTGCAGTTTAAAAATAAAGGAATGAATGGACTGGAGCATACAACTTTGCATCTACATTGCATGACATTTACCACTAGACCACGAGTGGTACAACACTCTAACAACTCAAGTGAAAGACAATGTCTACATCTTACAGTGTCTGCATCCTGTGTTGTCAAATCATGCATATGACAAGGCTTAGAATTCTGAGGGGTGGGGAACTTTCCGTGCTGTCAAGTGTATATGTTCAGTTGTTTCATTTAATGTGGTCTGGTAGTTGCTTCACATACTCATTTGATATAACTTTTTGTTAATGGTAACTACATTACCTGAGAGCTTGTATAGTTACAAATATTATTGATTGATCAATGGAAGGTCCAGGATGTAAGAACAATAATATAGAGGATAGATTTCTACTCGTAACGTAGAAGAGTCATCGAGTTGTGGGCCGGCACAATGAAAAGGACACTGGAAGTATGCACAATCTCCGACAAAGTCCTTCCTCAGAAGTAGAACTCTCTCTCTCTCTCTCTCTCTCTCTCTCTCTCTCTCTCTCTCTCTCTCACACACACACACACACACACACACACACACACACACACACACACACACACACACACACACACACACGGCTACTGTCTGTGGCTATTAAGGCCCGACTGTGACTGTTGAAGTGAGCGACAAGTAAAAGGAGGCAGCACAGGTTGAGAAGTGGGAGAGATAGTAGGGTAGGGGTTGGGGAAGAAGTGAACCAACTGTGAGCTACTACCTGTATTCTGTAATGGTCTAACTTCTGTATCAATATTTTGTGATCAACACAACTGAACACCTTAGTTGATTAAAAAAAGATGGCTAGTGCTCGAAACCATTTGTTTAATCCATCCAGTACCTCACAGAGAAAAGAGAATATAGCATTTTCAGTTGTTAAACCACTTCTAAAACTGATCTGGACATTCGATAGCAAATTATGTGAAATACAATGATCAATTATCCTTACATACACAGCCTTTTCAATAACTTAAGCAAACACTGTTGGCATAGAAATAGGTCTAAAATTGGTCACATTATCCCTTTCTCCCCTTTTACAAAGTAGCTTTTTCATGCAAACAGATAGTTTGTTAGTGGTCGTGCCCACATAGAATGTGTCACAGATGTTACCGCTTATTTGGTAGATCGTATGGCTGTTTTCACAGGTGGCTCTGTCTTTGATCAAATAGGAGATGCCAGTGATAGGACTGGAGTAGATATGGCTTCTGGGTCTGTTGCAGGAATATAAGCCTTGAGGCAAGGGGCTAGGAGCAAGAGAGGAGTAGTGATGGATAAGAGTATTGTCTAGGACTGGTGGGCAACAAGATATCATTATGGGAGGGTTGGGGAAGACAGTAGTGAGGATATTTTAGGACAGGTCGGGAGACAGTCAAAACTGAAATGACAAATATCCTCCCCATCCCTCCCACAGTGATATTCCACCACCCACCCAACATATGAAATATACTTGTCCATCTCTAGCCTGCCCCAGTTCCCAACTCCTTGGTACATGCCTCATATCTATGCAATAGACTCAGATGCAAGACCTGGCATGACAAATTTTTTCGAAAGTCTGTGCCGAATTTTATTAAATTAGTGGGGTGCCTTAACGATTTAAGAAATTTCACATGGGATGAAAGTCATCCAGAATCTTCTGAAGCCATTAAGGTGGTGCTCAGTAACCCACTAGTATTAGACATACCAAATTTTGAGGTCATGTTCTTCTTGCAGACAGACACCTAATTCTTCTGGAGTAGAAAGTGGTAGCTGTCCTCCTACAGGAACAGAATGGCAGGGGAGGTGTTGCATGTTGATGCCCTATAGCAATGCACCTTGGGAACTTTCACCTGCGGAGATGAAATATTCTATGTGTGAATGGGAAGCCTTGGCGGTTGTGTTTGCCCTTAAGAAATTCAGATTTTATTTTGAACACCAGGAATTTTGTTTAGAGACTGACAATCAAGCTCTTAGTTAGGTTTTGGCTCATTATTTCCATAATACCCTCTTAGGCATTTATAAAACTGTTGTCAAGATCAGACGACACATCACCTGGTCCCCCCCTGTATAAGCAAGCCTGGAGGTTGGTGGGGTCAAGATCACTCAACATGTCACCTGGTCCTCCCTGAATAAGGCTGTCCAGAGGTTGGTGGAGGAGTGTGAGAGCCGTAAGGGAGCTGAGCCCAACTTGAATTCCCTCAAGTGGCTTTTAGAGCCTACCTGTTAGGAATGCCTGATGGATTAACTTTGTATGGATTATATAGGTCCACTTCATCAACTGTGTGTGTGTTAGGCACCTACTAGTTATCATGGATGACTTTTCTCGTTTTTTTGACACATTCCAAGCAGAGAAATGACATTCCTGGCAGCTGGCCAGCATTTGTTATGAATTTTTTCTGTTTCCAGGCCACCGAGAATGCTTGATAGCTTCTGTTTCCCAGCTATTTGTGAGGTTCTGCTTTGACAATGGAATTAAAGATATGACCACAAATCCTTTTACCAGCATACTTTGCTGACCAGGTGAACTGCAAGTTGAAGGCTGTGCTTATCTTTCACAACAAGGCTCAGACAACGTGGGTCAATTTTATCTTTAACACTGCACAACCCAAGTCCCTGGAGGCTGCTCCAGTATCCCTTATGTTAGCACATCCAGTCAATTTTCCTCTTGTCAACCTGTAGTCAATAAATGATTTGCTTCAAGAACAAGTCACCCTAGCAGTAACACAGCACAACTGGAGCCAGGCTAGACATAATACCAAAATTGCCTGTCACAGGTTATCCATCTGTTAGTCAGGGGCTAAATGGTTCATTGGAAAGGCTGGGGACGCAGTGTTAGTCCGAAACCCTAATATTGCTGAAAAGGGGGAGTTAGGGTTCGATAGCAAGCTAGCTCCTCAGTTGTTGGGACCCTGTTAGATTGTCAGGGTGGTGAGTTCGGCAAACCTCCTGGTTCTGAATTTATGGACGAGTAAAGCCTCACACATGCACATTACTCATATCAAGGAGGGGCATATGTAAAGGGCTCTTTAATGGTGGGGATGGGGGATTTTGGTTTGGTGGAGGAGGCTGAACCATGGTGGGCTCCCTCTTCGAATTCGAGCCCCATGTGCCTGGCAGATGTCACTTCTCACAGCTCAGAGCTCGTGGCACCAGTGGGCATTGTGGTGCAACAATGGGTGTAGAGGAACAGCAGTGGATCTCACGGGCAGTCGGTGTCTTGAAGCTGGACTGGAGGGTGAGTCATGCAGGGCTCGTGGGTAGCATGTACTGCTTAGCCGAACTTTATGTGGCAGTATCATTATACCATCACAATCATTACAATAATACAACCTTCTTTCAATAATGGTAACTGCCATAGGCTGATCAGCCCAAGATTATCATCACTCATCTAAAAGCTGGTATGTACAC
The DNA here is from genome assembly GCF_021461385.2 of Schistocerca piceifrons. Lineage (NCBI taxonomy): Eukaryota > Metazoa > Arthropoda > Insecta > Orthoptera > Acrididae > Schistocerca > Schistocerca piceifrons. The sequence goes on from NC_060149.1 coordinate 958,685,703, forward strand.
CTCTGGCACAGACAACAGTAGGGAGACATAGTGGCACAGAAGCAATGAGGCCTTCATAGATGACTGGAGGAAGTTGGAACCATATTTATACAATCAGGCCACTTCATTCCCATAAATTCTGGAAGGGGAGATGATCTCTGATGTTATGTTAAATCACATCCCAGGTCTGTTCAACCAGGTTCAGGGCTGGCGAGTTGGGTGGCCAACACATTAATTGGAACTCACCACTGTGTTCCTGAAACCACTCGATCACACTCATGGCCTTGTGAAATGGTGCATTGTTTTCATGAAAAATGCCACACTCAATGCAAATACTTTCAGAAAAGACTTCCTTACACTTAAACGTTTACTCAATGGGAAACATGATCGTCACGAAGGAGTGGACCTAACATGAACCATGGACCGTGGCAGTGGTAGCGAGGCTTGCATGCCTCAGCAATACAGATAGTCGTTCCGTAGGTGCAACCCCAACGGAGGGGTATCTGTTGTGGGGCCAGACAAACATGTGGTCCCTTAAGAGGGGCAGCAGTCTTTTCAGTAGTTGCAGGGGCGACAGTCAGGATGAATGACTGATCTGGTCTTGTAACATTAACCAAAACGGCCTTGCTGTGCTGGTACTGTAAATGGGTGAAAGCAAGGGGAAACTATAGCCGTAATTTTTCACGAGGGGATGCAAATTTACTGTCCATTAAATGATGATGGTGTCCTCTTGGGTAAAATATTCCGGAAGTCAAATAGTCCCCCATTCAGATCTCCAGGATGACATCATTATCAGGAGACAGAAAACTTATGTTCTACAAATTGGAACATGGAATGTCAGACCCTTTAATCAGGCAGGCAGGTTAGAAAATTTAAAAAGGGAAATGGATAGTGTAAAGATAAATATGGTGGGAATTGGTTAAGTTTGATGGCATGAGGAATAAGACTTCTGGTCAGATGAATACAGGATTATAAATACAAAATCATATAGGGGTAATGGAGGAGTAGGTTTAGAAATGAATAAAAAACAGGAGTGCGGGTAAGCTACTATGAACAGCATAGTGAGTGCAGTATTGCAGCCAAGATAGACACAAAGCCCACACTTACCACAGTAGTACAAGTTCATATGCCAACTAGGTCCCCAGATGATGAAGAGATTAAAGAAATGTATGATGAGATAAAAGAAATTATTCAGATAACGAAGGGAGATGAAAATTTAATAGACATAGGGGATTGGAATTCAATAGTAGGAAAAGGAAGAGAAGGAAAAGGAGGAGGTGAATATGGAATGTGGGTAAGGAATGAAAGAGGAAGCCGTCTGGTAGAATTTTGCACAGCTTCGGGCCACCCCCAAAAACTTACTTTTTCATGTTGGGTGCATTGTGCTGCCACCTACTCCATATCAGAGACCTCAGTAGTCATTATACATCGTGAGAGAGCAAAATGGGGCGCTCTGCGGAGCTCATTGTTTTTGAATGTGGTCAGGTGATAGGGTGTCATTGGTGTCACATGTCTGTATGCGAGCTTTCCACACTCCAGAACATTCCTACATCCACTGTTTCTGATGAGATAGTGAAGTGGAAGCATGAAGGGACACATGCAGCACAAAAGCATACAGGCCAATCTTGTCTGCTGACTGAAAGATACCGCCGACATTTGGAGAAGGTTGTAATGTGTAATAAGCAGATATCTATCCAGACCTGAAAGAACTGCAAAAAGGTAGGAATTGTAAGAGATGGGATCTGGATAAAGTGAAAGGATCAGAGATTGTAGAGTGTTTCAGAAAGCACTAGGGAACCATTGACAAGGACATGGGTAAGAGATACAGCAGAAGAGGAAGGGTAGCTTTGAGAGATTACTAGTGAAAGTAGCAGAGGATCAAGTAGGTAAAAAGACGAGGCTAGTAGAAATCCTTGGGTAACAGAGGAGATACTGAATTTAATAGATGAATGGTGAAAATATAAACATGCAGTAAATGAAGCAGGCTGAAAGGAATACAAACGTCTCAAAAATGAGATCGACAGGAAGTGCAAAATGGCTCAGCAGGGATGGTAACAGGACAAATTTAAGGATGTAGAGGCATATATGACTAGGGGTAAGACAAACACTGCCTACAGGAATACTGAAGAGACCTATAGAGGGTATATACAAGGGCGATGCACTTGCGGGCAATATTTTGAAAATGGAAGAGAACGTAGATGAGGATGAAATGGGAGGTACGATACTGCGTGAAGAATTTGACAGTGCTGAAAGACATAAGTTGAAACAAGGCCCTGGGAGGAGACAACATCCATTAAAACTACTGATAGCCTTGGGACAGCCAGCCTTGAAAAAACTCTGCCATCTGGTCAGAAAAATGTGTGAGACAGGCAAAATACCCCCAGACTTCAAGAAGAATATAATAATTGCAATTCCAAAGAAAGCAAATGTTGACAGGCATGAAAATTACCGATCTATCAGTTTAATAAGTCATGGCTGTAGAATACTAACATAAATTCTGTACAGTCGAATGGAAAAACTGGTAGGTGCTGACCTCAGGGAAGATTAGTTTCGATTCCGTAGAAACGTTGGAACACGTGAGGCAATACCGACCCTATGATTTATCTTAGATGATAGATGAAGGAAAGGCAAACCTACATTTCTAGTATTTGTAAACTTAAAGAAGCTTTCGACAATGTTGACTGGCATACTCTCTTTCAATTCTGAAGGTGGCAGTCGTCAAATGCAGGGAGTGAAAGGCTATTTACAATTTGTACAGAAACCAGATGGCAGTTATAAAAGGGGAGGAGCAAAAGGGAAGCAGTGGTTGGGAAGGGAGTGAGACAGGGTTTTAGCCTATCCCTGGTGTCGCTCAGTCTGCATATTGAGCAAACAATAAAGGGAACAAATGAAAAATTTTGAGTAGGAATTAAAATCCAGGGAGGAGAAACAAAAACTTTGAGGTTAGCGAATGACATTGTAATTCTGTCAGAGACAGTAAAGGGCCTGGAAGATCAGTTGTACAGAATGGACAGCACATTCAAAGAGGGATATAAGACGAACATCAACAAAAGCAAAACAAGAATAATGGAATGTAGTCGAATTAAATTGGGTGATGATGACAGAATTACATTATGAAATAAGACAATTAAGGTAATAGATAAGTTTTGCTATTTGGGGAGCAAAATAACTGACGAAGGTTGAAGTAGAGAGAATATAAAATGTAGTCTGGCAGTGCCAAGGACAGCATTTCTGAAGAAGAGAAATTTGTTCACATCGAGCATATATTTAAGTGTCAGGAAGTCTTTTCAGAAAGTATTTGCATTGAGTGTATCCATGTATGGAAGTGAAACATGGACGAAATGTGGTGCTACAGAAGAATGCTGAAGATTAGATGGGTAGATTATGTGACTAATGAGGAGATACTGAATAGAATTGGGAAGAAGAGGAATTTGTGGCACAACTTAACTATAGGGTGGCGTACAAAATGTGTTACCAATTGTTTCTTTTACAATTTACACCACACATTAGATACTCCGCTGGGATCTCTACAGCAGTACCAGCAGAGCTTGGAAAAACAAATGAGTTACGAAATGACATGTAATTCATGATACTGCCACTAGGAGACTAGTAACCAGCAATGACTGACAGTGGAAGACTGACAACACAGCAACGATCGGCAATTGTGTTACTTTTTCATGAAACGAAAAGCCTTGTTGTGACTCAGAGGCGTTTTCGACAACAGTTTAACACACGATGGGTCCCTTGCAAGAAGACCATTCATGGGTTGTACGATAAATTTGTACGGGAAGGAACAGTATTGGAATCGAAGCGACCTCGGCCTAAGCCTGTTTGTTCGCCAGAGAATATTTAAGCAGTACGAGTTGCTGTACAGAGAAGTCCCAGGAAATTGTGCAGAAAGGCAGCAGTGCAACTGGGATTAGCCAGTCGCTCCATTCAATGCATTCTTAAAAGTGGCCTCCACATGTACCCATACAAGATGACCTGTGCACAGAAGCTCACTGAAGAACACAAGCAGCAGAGACTACTGTTTGCTCATTGGGTGGAGGATAGGGAAGAAACTCTCAACAACGTTTGGTTTTCAGATGAGGCGCATTTTCATTTAGATGGTGTGGTTAACAAACAAAATGTACACTTTTGGGCCACTGAAAACCCACAAGTGCTTCATGAATGACATTATGCTCTGAGGATTACAGCGTGGGCAGCAATTTCCAGTCACGGACTTACTGGACCCTTTTTCTTTGAAGAAACTGAACAGCGAATGTTATTTGAGCATGCTTCGCAATAGATTCATTCCACAGCTTCTTGCTACTGCCTTGCCCTTCAACACACAGTGATTCATGCAAGATGGAGCAAGGCCACATACTGCAAACACTGTGTTGGAGTTTTTACACAAGCATTTCGACATGCGGATCATTTCACTCAGGTTTCCAGGTTGCTTCAATGATGGACAAAATTGGCCCCCCCAATAGTCCAGACCTCAATCCATGTGACTCTTTTCTTTGGGGGTACCTAAAGGAAAAAAATTTCCTGAAATGTCCACGTGATATAATGGAGCTCAGAAGACTTATTCTTTAAGCTTTCAGTGAAATTAGGGAAGACATGTGCTGTAGGGTACTCACTAACTTCAGCGTTCCTTTGAAGAAAATTGGGAAACAAAATGGTGGGCATATTGAGCATGTACTGAGTTAGAATAAATCTCCATGGATGGCTCCACATTATAGCATATGTTCCTTTCGGATTGTATTGACAATAAAGTTTATATTCAAAAACAAAATGGTAACACATTTTGTGCGCCACCCTATAGAAGAAGGGACTGGTTGGTAGGACAGGTTCTGAGCCATCAAGGGATCATCGATTTAGTATTGGAGGGAAGGGTGGAGGGTGAAAATCAGAGGGAGACCAAGACATCAATACACTAAACAGATTCAGAAGGATGTGGGTTGCAGTAGTTACTCGGGGATGAAGAAGCTTGCACAGGATAAAGTGGCATGGAGAGCTGCATCAATCCAGTCTTGCCACTGAAGAGCACAACAACAATAGAAGGGGTGGATGTGCTTTGCAACCAGTTTACAATACTTCTTTTGTGACACAGTGCCTCACACAAGCTCCACTGGACCCATGGGTGCCCACATGGTTGTTTCCCAGAGTATAATGGAGGCCCCTACAGTACAGGAGTCAAGAGGCTGTTCCCCTTGTGGGTGACGGAAATGCACCCTCCCAAAGGCACGATGAAGGTATCAGGATTCATCAGACCACGCAGTGCTCGGCCATTGTGCCAACATCCAGCCCCAATAGTTACATACCTATTTCAGTTGTTGTCGATGTCATGGCGTGGGTCATCAGCGGCACAGACTCATCATTAGGAGTGTTTGGAGCATTGTGCATTCAAACACAATTGTACTCTGCCCAGCTTAATGTCTGATGTTAGTTACACCACAGTTTGTTGCCTGTCTTGTTTTACCAGTCTGCCTAGCCTATGATGTCTACCATCTGTGATGAGGAGTACTTGCCTAACCCCATAACGTCTGGCCATGGTCTCACCTTTGTTTTGCCATGTGTTGAAGACAACTGCCATAGTACTACTTCAACACCCGGCAAGCTGTGCAGCTTCCAAAACGTTCATACCAAGCCTTCAGGCCATCAAAATCTGCTCTTGGTCGAACTCAGATTGTGCGCATTTCCTATTTTACAACAAGACAAGATGCTCACTGATACTCCATGCAACATGTGTGTGTCTGACTAGAAGACAAGGTGAGATGCTATTGCCTGGATGAGTTTATACTGACAGTAGATCAGTGATCATAATGTTTTGGCTGCTGTGTATATGGATTTAGTATTATGACTTCCAAGTGGATGCTGGACAATGCCAAGGGAACCATTCTGCAACATTTGAGGCAACTGTAAAATGCATCAATTTATTACAAGGGTGTGCCAGAAAATAATGCCTCCAAAATTTTGATTCTGTTCTTAATATCACTTGTCATGCATATGACACTGTTGATGTTACCACTTTGCTGACACAGTATGCAGCACCCTCCTGATGAACAGTTCTGAACTGCAGGGTGTGTGTGTGTGTGTGTGTGCGTGTGTGTGTGTGTGTGTGTGTGTGTGTGTGTGTGTGTTATTTAACTGTGTCAGCATGTGAGAAAACCCTCAGGCAACAGAGCACCAATTCAAATAGTTCATCCACATGTGGAGCACCCTCTCCTTCAGCATGACAATGCCAGACCATACACAACTTTTTTTTTTTTGCACCTGCAACAGTCTGACACCTTTGATTCATTATTATTGATCATCCTCCATACTGACCCGGTTTGAGCCAATGAATTTTCAACTGTTTGCAAAACTTAAAGAACACCTTCAGGGACTCAACTTTGATAGTGATGAATTAGTGTAAGCGTAGGTGAGGCTGTGGGTCTGCCAACGAAGTCAAGCATTCTACAGTGACGACACCAACAACCTGGTGTCTCACTGGGAGAAAGGTGTTCAGTGCCACGGTGACTATGTTAGAAATAAATATACAAACATGAAGAATAAATATGTTAAATATTAAGTTTGTTTTAATTAAAATGCTTCAATAATTTCTGAATAGAAATTTTGTGTCATTACTTTCCAGCATGTGCTCATGCCCAAAATATACACCAATTAAAAATTAACATTTAATTAATTTGGCAAAGAAGGTGACTTTCAACTGATACAATGTTAAGGTCATAGGGAAGTTCAGTTCATCAACTAACACAGCACACAGAGTATGAGAAGACTTCTTGTAGGTAAAAAGTTACATTATGGGCACCATTTGGATGTTTTGGTTAACATTAGGCTGTGCTACTGATCAATTTGTTACCACATCCTTTACTTGGCTTTCACATTTCTAGACTTTGTCAGCTCACAGCCACACTGCCACTTTTGAACATAGGCTAAGCCTTGAGATGCACTATGAATCAGACTCCCACTACAACCAATGTTACAAGGGGGGAGTGGGTCTAGAACCACATTTTAACCTTGTAGCCTTTGAATAGTTCTCCAGTTTAGGTCCAAAGTCAATGGATCTTCAAACTGCTTTTCATTTACATGATGTGTCTTGTGCATACATATCATCCTGAATGCCAATCCATCATTACATCAGGGTTCAAAGCCAAAACCTGAACTGTGTTGGGTCTAACCACTCTTTTACTGTATTTAACAAAATTTAGTATATTTATTTTCCTATCATTTCCTCACAGTGATTGTTTAGGATTACTGTTGTGATAATGCTTGTCAAATGAATTGCAAGCTGTTCACATAGTTTGTATAATCTATAATGAAGTACTCACATATATTCAAGTGCAAATGCTGCATTAATGCTATCCCAGTACTTCTGCAGTTGCACTCAAGATGTATGTTGAAACAGATTTTTTCAGCACAGATAGTTCACAAGTAGTTTGCGTGATTGTGTCAGTGCACTCAATTCTCATTTGCAGGATAAAAATACTAGTGGCACCAAGTGAATTTGTTTGCTGCTGATAGGTGAATACCCTACAACCGGTTGCACTACGTCAGATTTCAAGTGACATGTATATGTAAGATTATTTACACCAGTAACTTTAACATTGTGACAGTTTCACAAACAATATGAGTAACAATGTGCAGCAAATGCAGAAAGTGGTCATGAACAAACCTGTCAATATTTAATGTGTAGCCCCATGGCTTCATCAAAACTTTGCTGAAAAAACATACAAATTCATTCTGCTGTGTAACAATTTATGCTTCCATGTGATATTTGTCTGAAATTTAACTTTACTGCTGAGAGTTCTACTTACATATGATTCACATATTCAAAGTAAACAAAATGTACTTCTCAGATTAGTGACCATGCAAGTGTCACTTCAAAATTATTTATAAATAATTTATTTTACATTATCAGTAAATAAATTAAAATTCTCATTCCATACGACGATACACTGCAATAATGCATTAACTGCAGCCATACCATTTATAAATTTAATGGCACTGCTAAGGTTCACTACAGTCATAATCATTCTTAAGTTGCACATTAAGGTTGTCATTCAAAAGAAGTGTATCAGAGCAGAATATACCCACTTTATGGCAACCAGTTTATCAGTATAATTGGGTTGTGCATTTAAAAAGTTTTGCATGTTTACTAACCATTAAATTGAAACTCTTGCTCAATTCTGTGTGAGGTTTAATACAAGGCTTATTTCAATGCACTGTGCAAAATGTCATATTTAAGACAGTAAGTTCATCAGTTTAGTAAACCGAATTATTCATGTTTCCAGCTGTATGACATCAATTGTATGTATTCACGCATCACACTGCACACAGAAATTAATGAAACCCTGTTAAGAAATACAAGTAAGCCACTTACTATGAAGTGTAACTCAGTTTGTACTTCATCAGTTTCATCTTTTTTTATCCACTTAGTTGGCTCCTGGTCCATCGCTTCAGTTCTACAGTCTGAAAAGAAAAAGCAATCAGATAAGAAAAGTTTTTGGCCCACTCAGTTTCTGTTTTTACCATGAGGTATAGCTCAAAGGCAGTATTGTCACTCATATATTGCGTGCAGTAAATGGGTGATTACACACGAAACAGATGCAAAGTGGCTGAGGAAAAGTGTGTTCATTGATATAAACTCATTCACATTTTGCAGGTCATGAAGATTGAGAACAATCATAAAACAACACGCAATGGAAACAGAGCATTTAAATTTGCCACTGCTTCTTTGTAACACTGGCTCATGGGTACCATCCTGTTGTGACAATTATGGAAGATGTGTAATTTTGTGTGCATGCATTAACTTCAGCATTACAAACAATCACAGCAGTCAATAGATTGCAGCAATATTACTTAATAACATCAAATATTTCATTCTATACGTGGTTCATTGTGTTAATTTCAGTGTGATAGGGACATGAAGAAAATCCGGATGTACGGATTGTTTATCAGTGAATATGCATTTTCAACGTAGGCATTACCTTGAAACTTACTTCATCTGTATTCATTCACGGATGTATGCTCAATTTACAGGAAGTGTCATCATTTTAGAATCTTTACCTGCTATTAAAGGAAACCAATACCTGCACTGTAGACTGCACATCGCAATGCAGAAGTTCTCATTCTTGATTACCATCAAGATTAAACATTGGTTAGCATTTTCTAACAAAACTGATTTACTGAAACGACTTCATACTAACTGTAAATATGATGAATGATCTATTGAGTTCTGATGACATGTAATGCTTTACGTTAGGCAGATTATAGTTAATCTGTACCTTGTATCTTGCCAGTTCGTAAATGATGTTGCAGTACTCTTATACATAACTCCATTAAAACCCACACACTACAACAAACTGGTATTTACATATGATTACACGAATACTAACGACACGAATAATCAAAGCACAGTGAAAACTAACAAAATGCAACAGAATTGCAGCATTTCCTTTCATGCGAACATACTCAAACCATGAAATGATGTAACTGTGGGCACTTTAAAAAATGCTTACGTTAGCCCTAAGATCTGGAGCCGCTTTATGTCTACATTACATCACAGAAAATTATCATCACAATCATTATTACTGCTAAGTAAGTCAAAATAACCGTACTAACATGGACAACCTTTGAATTTCACTGTCCGCCTTTTCTCGTTAGCCACGAAGTATATGAGGAGATTACTTCGTAGACAAACTGCTCCTGACAGCACGTCACACACTCAGCCGTTTCTTTTACGAAGATACACGTAGCGATTTTAACGGTCAGGCCAAAAACAAGCACTAACAACTCATGTATTTAGTTGTTACGAACATAACCTGAAAAATTACAACATTCACACACCGTCACCAAGCACACTATAGGTGATGTGATCACAATTAAATACAGTATAAAATCTCGTCCTTATGTACCCATTAAAAATTAAAACATAAAAAAGACAGCAGCCTCAAACATCAGTCATCACAAGATATTAGCGAACTAGTACACTCATCAAACTCAACTGTTACTGTGATAGAAATTAAGTACCATGTTAATTTACTTCCGAAACATATTTCTTCACTTATTCTTGTTTGCAGTTTATAAACGCTTATAAATTACCTGGAGAATATCACACACAAATTTCCACAACACCACGAGGTTGCTGCTGACTACACAGTACACGAAGGGTGACAGTATCGCAGAACCAGCAGATGCATTCAAAACCAGCGTGAATCTTGTCGCTCGTGTGGCCAACAGCAGAATTTTACGTCTTTTTCAGTGAGTGTTACGAGATACGTTTATTTGTGTCATTTCGACTCGATACATTGAATGTAGCCGTTTTTATAGTTTAGGTCATTTTAGCGTGTACGTAAACGTTTGTTTACACTGTAAATGCGAGGGATAACCAGTAGGTGTAGTTTACCGCTGGTTACTGTTTAACATTTATAAATAACATTCACTATATAGCCCCTAGCAGTATACTGTAGGTCACTGTTTTTCCTGTAGTATCCACTTGATAGCCCTAGCAGCAAAATAAGCACCAGATCTAGCTTCTACCATCAATATTTATTGTTTTTCATTGTTGAATGTCCTTTCTGCCACCTAGAGTGTAGTTGTTAACCTAGTGTGGCAGTAGGTTTCCTTAAGTTTCTTATAGTAAATCACATATTAGCTAGATGGATAGGGACTGTGTCTGTTGTGTGCGGATGCAGGAGGAGTTAGCCACAGTCCAAATGCAGCTGGAAGCTTTGTTGGCCACAGTCAACTGGCTCCAGAGTGCCACCTTGAGGTGCGGTGGGGATGGGGTACCTGGAGCAGCCTTTTCTGTACTAGATGTGCGGGCAGGGGGGCCGACCTACACTAGTAACATAAAACTGTTTATTTGCTGCCATTAATCATCAATGAGGAAAGAAGTCAACAAACCTAACTCAAAAACTTCATAAAAAGACTGAAAGCATTACAAAAACACACAGACATGGAAAAATATCCTAAATGTAAAACCAAAATGAACTCCGAACACTGAAAAGATAGGCAACAAAAATGTAATAAAGGAGAAATTTTTAAAAAGAAAATCTGAAACTAAATATAATGTGTCATTTCTTATTAATGTGCTCTATTTGTATGTATACAGTCAATTGAATAAAGTTGAAAAAAGGTTCAAGTCATGGCTGTGATAGAAATTTTAATTAATTTCTTCAGCTTCTACAATTATTAAAGATAAAGCTGAGACTCATACACCTCAAGGAAACTTTAAAACCATCAGTTCATGAAATGAAAGAAAATGATCTGTTTTATGCCCAATTGTGCAATTAAATCTTCAAAGGAATGTAAATCCAAGTGTATGAAATATCTTTATTGATTTATGAATATTTCAATACCATAAACAGAGGATCATTTATAATTTTTGTCTGTCTGATGCAGTGTATGCGGTACTTTCACTCCTGTGCACTTCACACGTGTAAAAGAGACATCAAGGGACTCCAAACCTCCTGTTTGTGTATTAGTCAGTACAGTATCTTCTCTGAAAAATAACATGAAGAATGACAGAGAGCTTGGATCATTCCCTGGCTGATTGCTGTGTCCTAAGGACAAGTCTTCAAATGCATGATTAAGTGGACTAAAATGATTTTTTTTCTAGTCAAATTTGTCACCACCCTTTCTTCCTCGGACAGACTATCAATTACATCTTGTTGACACAAGACTACATGTTACACTTGTTGAGGTACATGACTTCAAGACTGTCATGGTCAGAATCTGTGGAGGAGTTACCACTTGTATCAACATCAAATAATTCATCCCCACTGTCATGCTTCATATCTTCATAATTTCATCCTCAATAGAAGGGAACAACAACAACAACATATTCAATAGAAGGGCTGAAGATAAAAACATTTGGATCAACAGAGGCATCCAATCCCACCCGTCGGCTTTGATCCGTGACGTAAGCATGTTGTGGTGTGTGACGTCATGACGGTGCGGAGTTTAGTTTATGAGTGTGTTGTGTTTGTAGCTGTCGTCTTGTTGCAGTTGGAGGTGTCCTCAAGTGGTGTGTGTATGGTCCGTGTATTATGTGGTGTATTGGGTTCATTTGGTTATCACTGCTTGAAGTGTGCATTTATCGGTCATGACTGTTATAGAAGAACAGAAATTGGTTTCAGTGAGTTAAGAATTAAGTTTGTGTTGTGTTTATGTTATTGTGGTGTCATTTGCTGTTTGTTGAGTGGTAAGTCATTTAATTTAATTTGTGGCTTCTTTTGTTTGGTATGGATATGTCTTCTAAGTTAAATTGGGTTAAGGTTGAGGGAGGGGGAGGGGCTGGTTTGTTTTGGATGTGTTTTTGTTTGTTTGTTTGGCGGAGGTGGGGGGATTGGGGTTGCTGACCTAGTGTGTAGCGCTGGAACTTTTTTGTGGTAAGTAGCCATTTTTTTGGATCTATTATTTGCATGTTATGATGATTGGTGGGGTATTTGTGTGTTGTTGGGTCAGTGTTATTTACTGCATGTGTTGGTGGTTGGTGTTTTGTTATCAGCACTTGTAGTTGATTTATGTATCTTATGGGAAGTACTTTATTTCAATTTATTTGGTATTGTCAGTTGTATTTGAGTTATATAGGTCAAGGGAAGTGTCCAACTCCAATGACTCATCGTAGCTTCGTGTTTTGGTATTGTGAGCTGCTGTTGACCTATATAGGTCAAGTGAAGTGTCCGATTCCCATTTTTGATGGTATGTGTAGTCGCGGTGTTGCAATTTTTCTAGATGTCAATTTTTCTTTTGTGGTATTGGTAATTGTGGTTGACCTATGTAGATGAAGGGAAGTGACAGATTCCTGTGAATATTGTGAATGTAGTGGAATTGGGGAAATTTTGATTGGTTTTATGTTGTCGTGTGTGTTTGTGTGTGTGTGTGTGTGTGTGTTTGTTTAGTTTGTCCCCACCCAAAAACCCCCAATTTTCCACACTGGTCCCGTGAGTTTGATTATATTTATGGATTTTGTAATCGTGTTTACATAATGACCTCATAGGCGCCATATTGGAGACATTGTGAATGGTTGTGTCTGCCATATTGGTGACGACACTGGTCAAAGCATACGGGTGGAATCGGACATTTCCGTAATCCCAAACATTTTTATTCTAATCTTGATGAACAGTAAGATGAAGTAAAATTGAATGCAGTGAAATAATATCATAGTAGACACAGTACTACTACTACTACTACCAACTTAGTAGCCAGAACTGTGAGAAACTGCTAAAAAATAGGTTCAAAGCTCTATTGTGCACTTAAATTCATGAACAGTACACAGCTGCCTGTGAAGTTGCACATTTATACTTGTCATTAGTGGTCAGAGGGCAGCAGGATGGCTTAAGTTAACTCATCAATAGCGCTCAAGGAAAACCCACAAGCTGTGCTTAAACTCGTCAAAAGTACCTGGTGACCGGCAGAACATGAAGACAGTACTCAACAACATCAGTTAAAGGACTAAGGACAGATGAGACAGTGGTTGGCCAAGAAATTTATTTGGAGGGTAGGCCCTGAAATTGTCATTTTGTATATAGCTCAGTTGGTCAGTTTCATACCGCATTATGCCCAAAAACAAGTGTGTCCATTCATAGTAGTGAATCGTATTAAAAAAAAAAAAATGTGTTATTAAAAACTAAGTTAAGGAAAAACTGTAGTGTCCTACGATTTTGAACCAAGCATCACAAGAAGTGAACCAAGTATGGCTTATCCCTGGACAATAAGAATAACAATAAAGATGATGATGATGATGTAGTAGTATTCCACATTAATATTAAAGGAAATAATTTTCAACAGACAAAACATCATGCTGCATTGACTGAAGCCTGTGTCATTCGAAGGAATTAATTAATTCATTGTATATGTGCTATGCCAATCAACGATATCAATTCATTTTGAAATGTGAATTGACCACCTAGTATCTGTTAATGATCAACTTAGGTGGCAACCACTGATCAATGCAACTAGCTGATAGTAATAATTTGAATCTAAGCCTGCTTGCTAAAGAGACTTGATTTTGTAACCCCAAATACAGACTCACGTAAGTGCCAAGAGCGGACATTATCAACAAATATTGACTGCAATATCAGACAGTTCTGTGTCGCCTCGCTTTCACGCTAATGGAGGACATTTTGAACATTTCCTGTAACACAGTGTTTGAAGTCACGCTGGTACGTTCTGTTGCTGTGTGTTTCCATTCCATGATTAATGTGATTTGAAGAGAGGTAATAAAATGAGCTCTAACATGGAAATTAAGCATTTCCGGACACATGTCCACATAACATATTTTCTTCCTTTGTGTGTGAGGAATATTTCCTGAAAGTTTGGCCGTACCTTTTTGTAACACCCTGTATAATAACCATTTTGATTTTCCCAGCATAATTATTCATAGTTTTCTTATCAGGTTGCCTACTAGAGTGAAAAACCATCATGACAATGTATCTAATTGACTGCCATTTCATATGAGATGCTATTTCTCAATAATGGCATGCCTCACTACTTCATTTTCATCACTGGCACCACAGCACGCACACAATGCATTAGGGGCAGCATTGATGTGCCTGGTACATATGTCACTCCATATTTTGATCTACATAATATTGCTATCTCCAAAAACAGTATCAATCAATAGCTCACAGAATAAATTTTATACATGAGGTATTTCATCTACCTTTTTTCAATTACTGTAGAAGTAACATGGGGTCAAATTTCTGACACTACTCTGTTTGTTTTAGTGTAACTCAAACCATGTACACAAAATATGAATCATTCTGTATAGAAAGTGAACATTTCAGAAGTAATTTTCTGTTAATCAGTAATGTAACAAAACAAATCTGTGAGCATGTAAGACTCTAAAACCCTTAACATGGGATTATAAAAGAAAGAAGTTATTTTGAAATAACAAATGAATGGAGAGGTGAAACAATTAGTAACAGGGTAAAAGGAACTACTACTATCAATAAGTAAGATATTGTAACAGACTACTGCACACAATGAAGTAGAGGAGTATAAATGTAAAATAAGTTACAAATGTAAGACAGGACACAAGATAAGATAAAAAATACAACATTATAACAAGGTTTATGGTACATTAATAAATAATCTAGAGAAAATTTATAACTGGTAGAAAATAAACTTTTTCTCGCTTGCATTGAAGTTTCAACACAAAACTTTCCAAGAAGAGACTTAACTCTGTCAAAATTTTAGGTCTCGTACTAATTTTATATTAACCACAACAGAGCAGAAAGTAAAAAAGAAGTCCATAAATGGAAAAAAACTCGTTAAGATTTGAGCGTTATGCTATGTCATCACTAAAAGCATGCACAGTATAAGTGCTATCTTACGTCAATTTCGCCTCAACTTTCCAAAGTATCTAAAGAATCAAGAATTGTACTCTTATACAGAATGGGTAATGCTGAATATATAAAATTGTACTTAGGAAACTCGGGCAATAGCCTCAGACCACAGGGCACATACAGCTACTTCTGCATTCGATCACTTGGGGCTTAGAAACACAAATGTTTCTACAACTTCTTAAACAGTGACAATAAACTGCAGAACTCTGGGATCACGATCTAAGTTGGTGGAGTTGCAAGAGGAGTTAATTAAGACCAAATAATATGTAGAAAGGTTATCAGAAGCGTTGAAAAAATCCAGACCAAATGGAATTAAAATCAGGCCATATGTTTTATTACAAATGAAAAGAGTGGAAGTAAATACAAGTGTAGCCTTTGTAGCAAATAAGAAAATTAAAAATACTACAGGTATTAAAGGAAACTCAAATATTATATTAAAACTGGTTTTAAAAATAAAAAAGGGATATACTGTGGCAATCGCTTGAACCTATGGACCATCACTCAGATGCTGTTGAGGTATAACACCTCTACAAATATTTACAGTTATTTCAAGCAGAATGACCTCCTCCAAACCAACAAGCACGAATTCATTCTGAAAACCTCCATCACACAACACCCCCCTACACTTTTTTGTATTTATTTATTTGTTTTACTCCACATACCATCCTCAAAGACAAAGATTGAGGGAATAAGGTAGATGGAATCTTTCCTGATTTATAAAAACAATACGACTTAATACTGCACCAATGTTTATTATCAAAAGTATGGTGATATGGGTATCAGACTACATATGTGACTGGGTTGATGTTTTCTATGTAAACAGGGTACAGCATAATCCCTAGACTGCAAATTGATGGGGTAACAGAATGTAAATTATACCAAAATCTGTTCTAAACATTTCTGAGATTTGCTGGATCCACTACAGTAGATGCTATAGGTATATCTTTATACTTGGTCAAGCGATCAAACTGGGTTATAATCTTCTGATTTGTAATTCAACGTTGACAGGCAATGTGAAATACAGTATCTATAATGGTCTAGTGCAGGGTCATGTAAATTTCTTAGTTCTGCCCAATTTCATGGCAGTTTGTCATAACATCCCATGATCTCCTTATGGGTATATCAGCATCGTAGCATCCTTTCAACTATGGAGCTGTCTCCATGTTCAGCTGCGTTGTTCTGCTGAACAATCTGTAATGGTCTAGTGCATGGTCATGTAAATTTCTTAGTTCTGCCCAATTTCATGGCAGTTTGTCATAACATCCCATGATCTCCTAATGGGTATATCAGCATCCTAGCATCCTTTCAACTATGGAGCTGTCTCCATGTTCAGCTGCATTGTTCTGCTGAATTCTCTTCAAAATAAATGTCAATCTTTTAGCCAGGTACTTCACTTTGCTGGTATTCATTTCGGGTGACAGCTTATAAGTCTTGAAACATGAATGGATTTTGTGGTGATAAATAACCTCAAAGGGAATCGACACTGTGGTTTCATGTATTCTGGTGTTGTATGACGAAATCACATATGGTAATAGACAATCCCAGTCTGAGGGGAAGCTAATCATGTTATAAGATAAGATTCTAGGTACTGTTTTATGAATGTGTTCAACCCTGCCATTACTCTTAGAATGAAATGACGTAGCTCTGAACTTCTTTATTTTAAACAGTCAAGATAACTGTATGATAAGATTGGCCATAACGTTTGTCCCTCAGTCTGCTATAATGGCCTCTGGACTTCTAGATTATAGTGCAAAATAAGTTACCAGTGCTCTCACAACCATCTCGGCGGCCATGTCTGCAGTGGGTCACACAATGAGATGATGAGAGAAACAGTCAGCGACAGATAAAATGTATGTTACTTTTTACTGTTAAGGCAAATGGTCCTGCAATATAGAGTGCTAAGACTTTGAAAGATCCAGCTACCTCAGATATAGTTTGAAGAGGTACATTTGGTTTTTGTTCTTGCACTCTCTGCAAAAAGACAATTTTGAACATAATATCCTAATTTATTTGTGGCAGTTTCCCCATTACGATGTGTCTGTATACACTCATGACTTTGTCGTAGTATATACTTGCCAGTAGTCTTGGGATTCTTGTGCCTTCTTTAATTCTTCAGTAAGCACATCATCTACTAGCAGGATCTTAATTTTTGTACTCAAGGCGCCTGGATTCTGATTTAACTTTCCAGCCTTAAGTCTGGTTATGTAGTCATATTCACAGAGTTTTAAGGCCAATCTAACAAGTCCACTGCTGGGATCCTTTAAACTCAAAAGGCACTGTAAAGCAACACGATCTGCAATTACTGTGAACTGTCATGCCTATAGGTAACACTGACAGTAATGGGTGCCAAAAACAAGAATCAGAAGTTCATTTTGTGTGGTGGTGTAATTTTGCACAGCTGCTACAGCTGACGTGAAGCATAACCAATTTGTTTTTCTTCACCATTTTGTATCTGACTCAAAATACAACCAGCTGAGACATTGCTAGCATCACACAACAAGATTAAAGGTAGAGCAAAATGCCGGTAACCCAAGACAGGTGCACTTGTTAAGAATGTCTTTCAGTTTTAACATGGCCCTCCTGCTATCCATTGTCCAGACAGGAGCAACTCCCTTCGTTAGTAATTTTGCAAGCCATTTTGTGGTGACCGGATAGTTCTCCACAAAACGGCGATAGTAATTTATTAACCTGAGAAATCAGTTGCAATTCTTTAATGTTCCTCGATGCTGGAAAATCATTCACAGCATTTTGTAATTGTGGTTCTGGTCTTGACCATCTGCTAAAATTATATGGCCTGGATAGTGCAATTATGATAGTGCAAAATCGCAGTTTTTGAATTTCAAATTTATATTAGCATCACTAAAATGGGTTAGTATGTTTTTTAGTTACTTTGCATGTTCTCTCACTGAATTTGAAAAGACAACTGTGTTATCCAGGTATACTAGTCACATGGTTGGCTTTAAACCTCCTAAAAGTAAATCAGCAAAATGTTAAAATTTTGTGGAGGGGGAGAGGCGGGTGTTTGGGCGGGAGGGGGTGGGGGAAGGGCTTTCTTTGATATTCATAATGCCCACAGGGTACAACAAAAGCTGTCTTTTTCTCCATCTTTAATAGCTACATGAATCTGATAGTAGCTGGAGCATGGTGAAGATTTTGCATTTGACAAGATGATTGAAAATATCATCAATCCTTGCAAAAAATGCTGCAAGCTTTTCCTCTGTAACTGGTTTTGTTGGGGACTACCACTGTAACGAACGTACATAAAAAAGGTGTATACGACCCGGGACAACCGGGTTTTTTTAGAATTCTAGGTATTTTTCATTGTTTTCAGTTAATTTTTTGTAATTTTGACTGGTAAGAACCGATACTCTAACAAAGGATATTACTGTACCCCACTACTGCAGAATAATACTTCGACAATAAAAGATAAACGAGAGAAAAAGAACGAAAATTACTTAAATTGCAAAGGAAATGCGCCATATACAACGACGACACACAGTGCTCGTGCAAGTGTCTGCCAAATGCAAAATGTGTCAAAGGCTTTAGGAAGACTATGCAATGCTTCATAACAACAAATTGCCTCCGATGAGCGTGAAGTCACAACTGTTTACATTAGATTCGTTTTAGCAGTTACGAGCGGGCTCATGCGCATGCACAGTTGAGTTGCTTTTGAGTAGTAGATTCTCCTAATTCTGGCTACAGGAATGTGGATGTTGGCTGTGCAAGCAGTCGCATCAAGCAGCTAGATGCTACCGGGAAAAGGGGGTGCCAAATTCATATTCTTGAGGAAAACAACTTGTATCGCAAAGTGCCTAGCATGCAGCGCATGTTTGTCTATTGATTATTCATATGATTTTGAAACGCATCCCTATTGGATTTTGAACATTTTTGAACACATTTTAAGTTTATTTCTGACTGAATCATAAGCAGATTTTTGAATGCATGCATAGTGTATGTGATGTCTCATCGCATCTAGAAATAAACTTCCCGTAGATGGGACAGGGCTATACGATCTGAGCGGACTAAAGCCAAACGGATGAATGCCAATTGCTGTCTGATTATGTGGTTGATTGGGTTTGTGAAAGAACAGTGTTGCTATAATTACTAGCGAAATCCATAGATTCAGACTACCAGAGTGGAAATAAACAACTGTCAGGAATAACAGGTGAGAAAGATTATGTATTATCTTCTCTGTGTATCAAAGGAAATGAAATTATGACAGACAATTTTTGGCCATATCACTACACTAGTAAGGACCAGTAGCACAGTTCATGTCTAGCAGCCACTTAAGTTCTATTCTGGAAGTAACATGGAAAACGTGTTGCACAAAAACGTAAAACGCCTAACCGGAAAATAATTGCGGGATAACCTAACGTGTGATTCTGGCAGGGTTAGTGAAATTAATCAGCGAACAAATTTTGACAATGGCACGAATAGCTACAGAATTGGTGGTGACAAGATTGTTTGTGGAACGAGGAAGGAGAAGAAACGGGGACAAATTATGGGAGAATAAGACGATCCCAAATTTACATAAAAATTTCGTAATACTACTTTTCGGTCTCATGCTTGAGAAACTGGTGCATATGAATGAAAGTGAAACTATTTCCTAACATTAAGTTTTTTTGTTTGTAGTAGGCCTAATAGGCATTTGATATTGGTACTTCATGAATTATATTCTGTAGTGTTATAAAAATGGCCATTGGTGCCAAAACAGTCTTGTTTATTTGGTGTGTGTTACAAAACTGCTGACATATTAGAAAGGCCTATTTTGTTTTATCTAGCAGACAGCGACAAAATAGATGTAATCAGATCGAGAAACCACACCAGTCTTGGGTAGTATTTCTGTTAACAGCTTTTTGAGTATTAGATAATGACATTTTGATTTTTCATGTAGCAAAACGTTTCACGAACTTTGATGAGGTAATACCGTAGATCCTTTCCCAGAAAGGAAAGCACACCATGTAAAGCTGTAGTGAGATTAGAGAGAAAAAATGCTAGGAGCTAAGGATTGAAGAAATGCGTCATTTCTTGATTATCTCTTGTCTTTATTGGTTTTATGTATCCGATATTTCATTTTATGTCACACAAAAAAGCAAGTTATTAGCCAATAGGCAATAAATTGTTCAGATTTTCTGAAGAGTTCTTGTTCTCCTGATTACAAAAAATCCCATCCGCTATTAATTGTGAGATTTTGTTTTTTGAAAAGGGGCAGGCTGTCAAACTGGTTGACTGGGAACAGACGAGGCCCCACAGGACATTTCAATTTCCACTGTCCTGAATATAGTTTGATGGCATCCATTACAAAATATACCCGTTTCAATTCCACAGAGCGAAATACAGTGACATGCGTTAGAAGAATGATTTGTCAAGAGGCATGGCACAGCACTTTGGCATACTTAAGACCAAATAATATGTCTTACATTTCCTCGAACACCCATGTTTTATGCGTCAGACTTTTCAGAAAGAGGTGCACTACAAAATGAACATATTTTTGAAAATTCGATTTTTTTAGTATTGATCCGGTACGCAAATATCGTAGATATGGGGCTGATGCGCAGAGCAGTCAGAGTAGAGTTGTAGTGGGTAGTCTCCACGTGATCCGTGTCTACATTTAGTGATTTTGCTGTTTCGCCTTCATGTACTCTCACGTCAAATCAAAACAAAACGGATGTCTGTGGCCGGGAGCTATCAAGTGAATTAAAATACATTCACATAATTATGGAAGGCTGAATTATGGCATTAGTTTCAGATTTTATTTTATTTCTACCTTTCTGACAGTCAAGCATTAATCGCCTTGTGGAACAATGAAGTTATTTTTGTCTGTTTGCTAAAGAAATTTGGCTTTTATTAACCTTTTCTGCAGTGGCAGTCAATGTATTTGAAACGAAATGTTTAATTCCACAGTGCTGGCTGGTTTCAACTGTTCGCTACATTCCCCCCCCCCCCCCCCCCTCCCCCCCTCCCAGCACATATGGCATTATGCCATAATTAAGAACCAAATATGATATAATACAGTACTGGTACTCCAAGAAAATTTACATCGCGAAAGCCACACTGAAAAGCTTAATATCAGGTTGAGGTCTACTTCATTGGAAATTTGGACATATGAGTGTGCACTTTAAATGTGCACATTTTAATATGGTTCACGAAATTCCGATGCTCATGGAGTATCTTCTAATGTCTTGTTTCTTTTATGACATAATGTATGATCTTTCAGTGTTTAACATGTACGCACATACGGGCTTCCTATGTTATGATAGCTGTGTCGCCTGTTATTTGCGCTGTCTGGCAACTGCTGAAACAAACCTATTTCTGACAGGTCGTGGGAAAATATTGCGACTAGTGGTTTCAAAAGCATTACTTTCAAAGTAAATATCCTTCTACGTAAGTTGAACTATGTGCAAGAATGTGCCATGAATTTATTAAATTAAAGAGCGTTTGACTCATTTAAAAATCAACTCTTTGATGATGAGTCATTTAGAAGAATTTGGAACCCTGAAGATCAGACATTTATCTCATTATTGTAAATTTTACTGGCACATTTGTGTGATGTGTCTCAAAGTGCAACACACACAAAAAAGATCAACATTATATGCGAAAGCTTAACTTCTCTTGCAGCATATTAACCTTAGAGACCAATATTATGTGACAGCTTTGCTTTTCTTGTAGCAACACTATATATATTAATTTAAACCATTAACTTTCCCTGTTTGTGTGTTCGTGCTACTTAACAGTGATGTTGCTGCTGGTTGACTACATCACGTGTCCTATGCTCTGAATATCGGCTGGTGAGATCACGTGACATGAGCTATGACTGGCTTACAAAAGCGCATCGCAATCTTGATTTCAGTGATTTGGAAAGTAACATGTGGTGTTTGGTGGAATTCCAATGTATACTTTTGCAATACGAAAATACGCAGCATGCATGTTGCTGCACATGAAAGATATTTCCAAATCTTGTCTTTTTCCCTGAGTTTCGTTTTCTATTGTGCCAGGAAATTCTATGCCCATGTATAAAACCATAACCATTCAAAGGATTGATAAGGGAAAATATACTATCACTTAACATGGAGAAAGCTTGTTTTCACCTGGGAGAAAGTGTATTTTTATCCGTGAAAAATCCGGGAATTTTTTTTCCTTGTCCGCGTATACACCCTGCACTAGAACAAAACATTGTACAGATATCATACGTATGTCATTTTGAAGAGAAACCCTGAAAGTTCTCTTTTCATGTGTGCCGTGCGACGGTTCTTTCACGTTCTCGTCAATACGGTACCAGAACGTTTAAGTTCTACCACTGTAAAGATGGAAGATCCGCAATTCGGAATGTCAGAACTGTGTAGTAAGTAGTGACAGGCACACTCCAAACCATCGACTCTCGGAGACTGATTTTAACCGTGTTCAACCTAATGGTAAATTATCGAACTATTTTTCTCTGAAACATACAGTTTGTGGGAAAAGCAGTGAGAATAATTACTTTTGGAAACCTTTTATCAGACAAAGCCTGTTATAACAATAAACTGTTTCGCTTAATAAAATGGCCGCCAGCCCAGTGTCCACACAAAAAGATGAAGTCAATTTTCGACACTGAATAAATAACTGCTTTCACTTACTATGTAACTGAAAGACAACCACTTAATTTCCATTTACTTGGGTCATTTGGCAGTAAGTACTATTAATCCCACTTTCTGTTACTTATGGAATTTACCACTATACTTCAGTAATTATTTAAAGAAAACACGCACATGTTTCAACAAGGATACAAAAAAATATTAAACTTATAACTATTATTCATATGACCAAAACTATTATTTAACACGACTAGATTTCATTTCTTTAGGACTTTTATTTGTTAACATTTAACTAACACCAATATTTGTCTGGCTTTCTTTGACATGGAGAAGCAACACGAACAAATTCTGTTAAGATTGTTGCAGTTAAACAATTATGTTATCTTACTTTCAAAAATGCTATTGAAAACTTATCCTCATGGTCACGCAAAGCGGTGGTTCTTAAACCGATATGTGCAAACTTTAGTATTTAACAATGATTTTCAGAATTTACTACCAAAACAATACTATTGCCAGTAATTTACTATTATTCAAGCTTCAATAAACATGAGAATACTCGGAATAAATTTGTTTAGGTAAGGACCCTACTGAGGTAAATGAAATTGGAAAATTATGGTTAAACACAAAGGTACATTTAACACTTATATTCCACTGATTGAAGAAGGATGGTTCATACTGTGATACACTTCTAAGTAAAGTACTTTGCCTGTTACTGATGTCGAAGGTGGCGTGAGGCGGTGCTGCGTAGTAACATTGCACAGGTACGGCTCTTGATGTACATAGCTCTATCTTCCTCTTGTTGGCGACGATAAAATTGCAAATTTGTGAGCTATTAATTTATTGCTGTACTGCGCCAATCATGTAGAACACGTCTGAACATGTTCACCACTTGCAGGGCAGCTACCAACTGTGTGTGTCACTTGCGCGCCAATTCTCACTCGCATGCCCCACCACCTTTCCCATTCCACCACAGAACGGAGTTCCGTTCTAGCTATGATCCCTACACATTTTCATTTTACACTTCTGCTTACAAAAACCCTAAGTATGAACCATCTACAATTGCATGACAGCACATACATACAAAATTGACATAATTAATTACAGTTGTACTTGAAATATTACATAATTACTTACAAATATGTTTTAATACATTTATTCCACCTACATCATAGAGGTTATTTTTAACAGATAAACTACACTTAACAAAAGCTTACTCTCGTTATAGTATTTACTTAATTTTTCAAAATTATTACAGAACAAAAAATTTAAAATATACAGATTAATGGCAGTATTATATTTACAATAGCATTACAACTGCCGCAGCGTATTTTGGTAATTTGCGGATAGTTGGTGCTAGTCACAAGCATGGTGAGTTGAGGTATGTTGTAGTTTGACAAATGGGAAAGTGAACAGGCATAAATGTCGAATATGGGATTCAAAGCATCCACACAAATGCATTGAATTTGAGCGTGATTCCCCAAAGGTAAATATTTTTTGTGCCTTGTCACGTCAAAAACTGTACAGGCCATTCTTCTTTGTCGAAGCACTGTCACTGGGTATTCCTACTTGGACATGTTTCAGCAGAATGGGGCTCCACCCCATTTCCATCTTGAAGTTTGTGGGTACCTGAACACGGAGCTACTGCATTGGTGGATTGGCCGTGCTACACAAGGGGCAGCTGTTTCATGAAATGGCCTTCCTGATCACCAGACCTCACTCCGTGTGAGTCTTTTCTGTGGGAACACATTAAAGATCTGATGTATGTACCACCTCTACCACGTGATACAGCAGAAGTCTGGGAGAGAATACGGGAAGCGACTGCCACAGTCGAAGATGCCATGCTAGGATGGGTATGGCAAGGTATCAATTACCATACTGACATGTGCTGGGTCTCTCATGGTTCGCATATCAAATGTTTGTAAAAAACAAAAACTTTCACAGTCTCTCTTCAAAGTGCAATATGTATGAGACCTATATAATGTTTAGTTCTTTTGCAATAAATAATGATTGAAAGTGTTCCCGGACTTTATGTACACCCTGTATGTGACAACCAGGAACTGAAAGAAGGTTTAATTACTCCAGCTTTTAGTAAATCTGAGGCATTTTTGTCTACTGCAGGCTGCAAGTGATAAGATGTGCAATATGGTTTCCAGGCTATTGGCTTGGTGTCATATGTAGGAATCTTGTATTACATTAAGAAGTTTGACAGAAGTTGTTTCTTTTCTTCAGATGAAGTTGCAAAGTCAGCTAGAATGGGGTACAGTTGACAGTGAGTATATCTAACAAACAAAACATTTATTTGTATGCTTGTATTGATGAGAATGGTAGAAGTTCTGCTGTTCATTTATCTTGCAAACTTGAGCAATTCCTATCTCTCTTACCGGATTGGCTTTGCAGAAGGGGAGCAAGGAGCAGTGCAGAACTGCTCCCATTCACGTTTCGCGTATTCACATTCCTTCGAGCACCTCGTTGATCTACTTGGTTAGCTGACCAGTGCTGTAGCGATGGACAGTTTTCTCTCTCGTGTCTGATTTTTCTAAAACAAGCACATGCTGGTGCCAAACACTAACGAGCCGTGTAACTTTTTGTCATTTGCAACAAGTGTAGCACACTTTGGCAACGAATGCACATCAAGTGGGCTTTATCCCGGTGGATGATTAGACGAATTGTTGCACCTCCTTTGTGAGTTGTGTAGCCTAACTTAGTGTACTCGGTGTACTTCACCTTGTCACGTACCTGTGGGGTCAATCCTGCGAATGAGTGAATCTGCAAGCAAGTTTCTGATTTTCTGAGTGGTATCTCATTCCTTTCATTACTTTCTGTTAGTACATATGTACGACAACACACAACTCTTATTCGGTCAGAAAATCACTCGAAATCCTCTCCAGAATTTTGATATTTGATGGAAAGATTGTCCTTATAGTAGCTGACTGTATTTATCTCTGTATATATCCTCAACGCATTCTGCAAGGATGTCAAATGCCTTGGTATTTCTCAGCCCTTCCTTGAATCTACATAAGCATGAGCCACTCCTTGCAATTTCGTGCTGGTACTCCTATAAACTTTTCGTCAGTCGATGGGGACAGTTTCCCTGTATCCATTAAATTTTGTACTACTGTGTCAACGTTTACACCTAGTTTAGAACCGCCTATGGGAACACAGAAATAGGGAAGTTAGGCTAGCTCCAGGCACAGTGCTGTTTCGCAGCATCACATTTACTAATGCCTCACTAAGGTGCCTTCGCAGATCATCATTTTTCACACGGAGTTGCTCCACCCGTGTTTGCAATATGTTGGATCCATCTCTAGTTGCCTCTGTGACGTGGTTGAGGGAATTGCTTTAAACTAGACACTCACACACACACACACACACACACACACACACACACACACACACACACACACACACAAAATTTGATCACAGACCTCGATGATGTCAGTGGCAGCATTGGTCCAGAGGCATTTCCCCCTACAAGTGAAGCTTGCACATTTAATATGTAGTAATTGGATAGATAAAAAAATCCAGTCACCAAGTGATGGCAGGAGAAAGGTTTTACTTATGCAAGCTTTTGATGCCAGTGGCCCCTCCTTCCAGCATAAAGATTGAACGGGTAGGGAGAGGGGTGAAGGGAAGGGAACTTGAGACGTCTAGGGAAAGGGGTGGGGTTCTGAAAAGTCACCCAGAATACAAGGTCAGGGGAGACTTAACAGATGGGATGATAAAGGAAGACACCAACCGTTGCTTGGTGAATGGATTTTTTAGCTATACAATTACAGTATATTGTCAGGAATTGATTATTTTGATTGTTACAGTTAAATTGTTCATTGACAATTGATTGGGCAGCAATGCAGTGGCGATGCCCGGTGTCGAGGTGGCATCGGGACATCATAATCATGATGTGGCCTCGTGCGACCACGATAGAGGAGGCAGACGAGGTTGAATTTCCTTGCCTAATGGCAGTGATGGCAGCGTGGCATTAGGCCTGGGTAGACTGTGGTGGGCAGCTTGGGCTGACTGTGCTAAGCACTTGTCTGTTGCACCGCAGCATGGAGCCGGACGGTCCTGCATGATGGATTCTTACATCTGTTCACGGCTTAGTAATTTGTATGGGGCACCTCAAAGCTGAAAGTGGGTCAAATTTGGCATCTCACTTCAGATGCCAGTTCTTACACCCACTTGGGGGTGTCGTCAGGATTGGTTGGTGATGTGGACTTGTAATTAATATACGTAGTCATGTATCAGTTTATTTGCTCATAGGGATTACATTGTGAGAATTGTCAGGAGGACAACAGAAGGTAGTTCCAGAACCATCTTGGAGAAGAAGGTAAAGGAGCCAAGGTAAAGAAACTGAGCCATTTAGTGTTTGCTATAGGTGGCGGTTTGGAACATAAGAGAGAGATGTTCTTCAGCTCTGATAGCAGTCAGTGTCTAAAGTTAAGTGATCCTGTGGCATTATTTGGTTGATAGGTAGGTCTTTACAGTGATGATTTATCCTAGTCCGTCATGAACTGGCCCATTGTTGTATCAGCAGCAAGGCGACAGACTGAATGGGAGCCCATTTGTAAAATGAAGTAATAGTAATTTCTTGCTTACGGAGACAGGAGTAGCACCTTGCAAACAAACTACTTTCCAATAACAGTTTTAGCCACGGATGTGAGATTTCCTGAGCCTTTTACACAACTATTGTGTAAAAATGGGTGTTTGCGAGACTTTAATATGGTGCATCATTTAAACTATATATTTTCAGAATGAGATATTCACTCTGCAGCGGAGTGTGCGCTGATATGAAACTTCCTGACAGATTAAAACTGTGTGCCCGACCGAGACTCGAACTCGGGACCTTTGCCAGGAGCAATGTCACTCTCTTCTGTGGTGTTATGAGATTCAATTTGAAAATGTTGTTCTCGTTAATGAGATGTGTTTACTCAATGTATATGAATGTCACATAAGAGTAACAAAATACAAAAGAGTTGTTTTAAAGGCAGTTATGTTATTTTGTGGCTTGAAGACTAGAGAGCTGTCTTACAGCCCTCAATCCTCAGCAAATGGAAACAAAGTCACACGACAAGACATGGTGGCAGTGCATAGCAGGTTTGTTAACATGGAGAAACTACAAGAAGGTAACTGACTTGAGGTAAATGTTTATGAGTAGCATCAGGGTGACAGATCATTGAAATGTAATGTGTCTTCTCAGCTCAGTACAGCCATCCCTCTCTTTTTCACTGCTAAATTTCACTACCAACAATTCGTGCTTTGACCACAAGCTTCATTCACAAAGTAGTAAAAATAATATGGAATAACTATTAAAATAAATGTGAGGGATACCCAAAAAGTGAGGCACTACATTTGTTTTCCTTCAGTAATTATTTATTGAACACAACGATAAATATACAAAAGAAAGAATGTTGTTTATTCTACATTCCCTATACTTCCACACAATTGCTACCCTTTTCTATGGCCTTCCTCCATCGAGACACAAGGGTGTGTGTACCCTGTCAGTGCCACTCCTTGTTCTGGTATTGAAGCCATTCCTCCACTGTAAGAATCACATCTTTGTCATCCTCAAAATGTCATCTACAAATGTGATGCTTTAATGGGATGAGCAAATGGAAGTTGGAGGTGCGCTAGGTCAGGGCTGTAGGATGGATGAGATGATACTGTCCAACCCTGTTTAATGATGGTTCTGAAGTCCTCAAACTTGTGTGAGGCCGAGCGTTATCATATAGAATCAGTCAATCACCTGGGTTATTATGGTGACAAAATCATTGGAATCCCCTTTTGGGTTTGGTTAATGTGTTCACATCTGCTTCAGAAATATTGGTACTGTGTCTTGGCATCACATCAAAGAGTGAGAAGATTTAGTTTCCTTCCTGAGTGACAGCTTCATTGACAAGTGCCAAGTTGTTCTGCATTGGTCTTTGTGAATGAGCACATCAGCAAGCTGTGCCTGGTCAAGTTTGAAATCCACGAATGGGCTCCCTGAATGAAGCAAATCTTGGAGCTCTGCCAAACCAATGTCTCGTAATGGCCTCACTCTCTTTGCCCAGTGACTAACAGATCTTCTGTCTATTGCAGATGCTCCATAAACAGGATGCAAACAATTGGGAATATTCTCGAAGGTTCTATTCTTTGCTGTGAGAAGTTCAATGACGACACGCTGCTTGTAGCTTACATCATATAGAGACACCATTTCAAAACATTGCTATAGGTATGATACCTGTCAGAATAAATGTGATATTTGTGTGTGCAATTTGGAAACTTCAAATAATGTATATCTTAACTGTCACATTCATACAATTTTTGCTGATTGAGAAAATATGTGGTACATTATTTTCCAGGCAATCTTCGTACTTTCAGTTAGCATGACACCCTGTGTTCGCTGCTGTGTACGGTGGCGAGAACCTGACCAATTGGGTGCAAATTTGGTTTACGTGCTAGCTAAAGTGCTATGTGCTATATTTCATGTTGTGTTTGTGTCCTGCAAAAAAATCCTATTTAACTGATGCTCCACTTTACAGATCTCACCAAACTGTCTCATTGTTGGTACAGTTTGTTACGCAAAAATATTGAGAACTCTGATGTCAGTGGATGAAACAGTACCTATATTCCAAGTTACAATTGAAGACTGCTTCATTATTATGAGAAATACAAATTTTTGATGCTAAAACCAGCCAGCTTTTGTTAAATATGAATGGAACGAATGCTTCAGGGCGAGGTGAAGAAAACCGAGAAAGGCACTATGTTGCACCTTCATATTAGGCTAACAACTCTTATGGTGACAGATCTGTATATTTAGTCTTATTCACAGTCCTGGGCTCTTATTTCTAGTGTGATGATGATGAATTATGTTCATGCTGACACAGCAAATAGTTTATGTGTGCATAGGATGGCAGCTCTCAGTTTTGAAATATTCTGAAGGGGTAGCAATACCTTTATAATTTGATGGGAAGCAACTTCCCATGCAAGCAGGATATGTGGACATTGTCAGATGTCTGGTGTTGTGCTGAAGACATTTGGTCCTCACAAGGGGAAGGTCTTGGAATGGCCAACCAATTTGAGACATATTTGGCAGGGTGCTTGTATAAACCTAAAACAGAGGACTGAGATATTTTGGCTCAAAAAGCTCCCCCATCCTTATATTTGAGGAAACCACTCCTAATTGATTGATTCAAATTTGACGAAATCAATAGGTAATTGAAAATTGGGTGTTTTCATCATGTGGGGGGGTGCTGCTCAGCATATTCCCATTTCGTAGAATCGAAGAAAGACACTGAGTATGCCTATGGTAAACACTGTTCAAAAGAACTGCCACTGACGTAGTGATCAAGGCATGTGGCTGAGGAGAAGAGAACATATGTTTAATTTCCAAATGCATTCTGCAGTTTTTTCATTAGTATTTTTGCTGTATTGAATCTAGTAGGAATAGGAAAGTGAAAAGGTAATCAGTGAAAAATAATAACAAGGTAGGGAAATAAATTTCTTTAATGACTTGGATTAGAAAGAATTATAATTTTAATCCTGGTTGCCCTACAAAGGCTCTTTCACTCACTGTTACATGCCTTCACTTACCTTTGAACATCTACATGGGTGGTACTTGTCATATAAACATTTGAAGCAAATATGCTTGTGACACGAAGAACATATAATGAAAGCAGCTTTCGCACAACTACATCATTCATTCTGAAGATTTGGCAGAAAACTGACTTGGGTTACATTTAAAAATATTTCGTTTTTGGGAATTACACTGAAGTGCCAAGGAAACTGGTATAGGAATGTGTATTAAAATACAGAGAGATGTAAACAGACAGAATATGGCACTGCGGTCATCAATGCACCGACTATAGCAACATGTTCCAACTCATTTAAATCTTGAAACTTCCTTGCAGATTAAAACTGTGTGCCCGACCGAGACTCGAACTCGGGACCTTTGCCTTTCGCGGGCAAGTGCTCACCAACTGAGCTACCGAAGCACGACTCACGCCCGGTACTCACAGCTTTACTTCTGCCAGTACCTCGTCTCCTACCTTCCAAACTTTACAGTAGCTCTCCTGCGAACCTTGCAGAACTAGCACTCCTGAAAGAAAGGATATTGCGGAGACATGGCTTAGCCACAGCCTGGGGGATGTTTCCAGAATGAGATTTTCACTCTGCAGCGGAGTGTGCGCTGATATGAAACTTCCTGGCAGATTAAAACTGTGTGCCCGACCGAGACTCGAACTCGGGACCTTTGCCTTTCGCGGGCAAGTGCTCTACCAACTGAGCTACCGAAGCACGACTCACGCCCGGTACTCACAGCTTTACTTCTGCCAGTACCTCGTCTCCTACCTTCCAAACTTTACAGAAGCTCTCCTGCGAACCTTGCAGAACTAGCACTCCTGAAAGAAAGGATATTGCGGAGACATGGCTTAGCCACAGCCTGGGGGATGTTTCCAGAATGAGATTTTCACTCTGCAGCGGAGTGTGCGCTGATATGAAACTTCCTGGCAGATTAAAACTGTGTGCCCGACCGAGACTCGAACTCGGGACCTTTGCCTTTCGCGGGCAAGTGCTCACCAACTGAGCTACCGAAGCACGACTCACGCCCGGTACTCACAGCTTTACTTCTGCCAGTACCTCGTCTCCTACCTTCCAAACTTTACAGAAGCTCTCCTGCGAACCTTGCAGAACTAGCACTCCTGAAAGAAAGGATATTGCGGAGACATGGCTTAGCCACAGCCTGGGGGATGTTTCCAGAATGAGATTTTCACTCTGCAGCGGAGTGTGCGCTGATATGAAACTTCCTGGCAGATTAAAACTGTGTGCCCGACCGAGACTCGAACTCGGGACCTTTGCCTTTCGCGGGCAAGTGCTCAACCAACTGAGCTACCGAAGCACGACTCATGCCCGGTACTCACAGCTTTACTTCTGCCAGTACCTCGTCTCCTACCTTCCAAACTTTACAGAAGCTCTCCTGCGAACCTTGCAGAACTAGCACTCCTGAAAGAAAGGATATTGCGGAGACATGGCTTAGCCACAGCCTGGGGGATGTTTCCAGAATGAGATTTTCACTCTGCAGCGGAGTGTGCGCTGATATGAAACTTCCTGGCAGATTAAAACTGTGTGCCCAACCGAGACTCGAACTCGGGACCTTTGCCTTTCGCGGGCAAGTGCTCACCAACTGAGCTACCGAAGCACGACTCACGCCCGGTACTCACAGCTTTACTTCTGCCAGTACCTCGTCTCCTACCTTCCAAACTTTACAGAAGCTCTCCTGCGAACCTTGCAGAACTAGCACTCCTGAAAGAAAGGATATTGCGGAGACATGGCTTAGCCACAGCCTGGGGGATGTTTCCAGAATGAGATTTTCACTCTGCAGCGGAGTGTGCGCTGATATGAAACTTCCTGGCAGATTAAAACTGTGTGCCCGACCGAGACTCGAACTCGGGACCTTTGCCTTTCGCGGGCAAGTGCTCTACCAACTGAGCTACCGAAGCACGACTCACGCCCGGTACTCACAGCTTTACTTCTGCCAGTACCTCGTCTCCTCCTTCCAAACTTTACAGAAGCACTCCTGCGAACCTTGCAGAACTAGCACTAGAACTAGCACTAGCACTTGCCCGCGAAAGGCAAAGGTCCCGAGTTTGAGTCTCGGTCGGGCACAGAGTTTTAATCTGCCAGGAAGTTTCATATCAGCGCACACTCCGCTGCAGAGTGAAAATCTCATTCTGGAAACATCCCCCAGGCTGTGGCTAAGCCATGTCTCCGCAATATCCTTTCTTTCAGGAGTGCTAGTTCTGCAAGGTTCGCAGGAGAGCTTCTGTAAAGTTTGGAAGGTAGGAGACGAGGTACTGGCAGAAGTAAAGCTGTGAGTACCGGGCGTGAGTCGTGCTTCGGTAGCTCAGTTGGTAGAGCACTTGCCCGCGAAAGGCAAAGGTCCCGAGTTCGAGTCTCGGTCGGGCACACAGTTTTAATCTGCAAGGAAGTTTCAAGATTTAAATGAGTTGGAACATGTTGCTATAGTCGGTGCATGAGCGATGGGACACAGTATCTCTGAGGTAGTGATGAAGCGAGGTTTTTCCATTTGACCATTCCACAAGTGTACCTTGAATATCAGGAATCTGGTAAAACATCAGATCTCTGACATCGCTGTGGCTGGAAAAAGATTCTGCAAGAAAATGACCAATGACGACTGAAGAGAATTGTTCAATGTGACAGAAGTGCAACCTTTCCTCAGATTGCCGTACATTTCAGTACTGGGCTATCAACAAGTATCAGCAAGCAAATCATTCAACGATACATCATCAATATGGACTTTTGGAGCTGAGGCCCACTCGTGTACCCTTGATGACTGCATGACACAAAGCTTTATGCCTCGTCTGGATCCGTCAACACCGACATTGGACTGTTGATGACTGGAAACATGTTGCCTGGTCGGATGAGTCTCATTTCAAATTGTATCAAGTGTATAGATGTGTATGGGTATGGAGCTGGCCTCTTGAGTCCATGGACACTGCTTGTCAGCAGGGAACTTGTTCAAGCTGGTGGGGGCTCTGTAATGGTGTGGGATGTGTGCAGTTGGACTGATACAGGACCCATGATATGTCTATATACGACTCTGATAGGTAACTCTAATGTAACCATCCTTTCTAGATTACCTGTATCCATTCATAGCCATTGTGCATTCTGAAGAACTTGGCCAATTCCAGCATGACAATGTGACACCCCACACATCCAGAATTTCTACAGAGTGGCTCCAGAAACACTCTTCTGAGTTTAAACACTTCACTGGTCACCAAACTCACCAGACATGAACATTATTGAGTGTATCTGGGATGCCTTGCAATGTGCTGTTCAGATGATGTCTCCACACCCTTGTGTTCTTACTGATTTATGGACAGCCCTGCAGGATTCATGGTGTCAGTTCCCTCTAGCACTATTTCAGACATCAGTCAAGTCCATGCCATGCCATGTTGAAGCAGTTCTGCATGCTTGTGGCCCCTTACATGATATTAGGCAGGTGGATCTCCAGTGTGATTCTAATGCATACCACGCATGCAACATCACCTAAAAAATTGGTGCTGAAAATTGATCATGAATTATGCTATGAATTGTTGTGGAATGTGGATAGTTGTGAAATTCCTGCTGGATTTCCAGATGTACATTGCAGTTTTGAAACCTCCAAATAAAGTTCTGTACCACGGCTCATTGTAAACTAGCATAGCATATTAAGCTGTCTGTGGTCCCTCGTGACATTTGTTTTCATATGAGGCTTTGAATTTTAATTTTTCACCAATCCAAGTTGTTTGAGAAATTTATTTACCTCCTTGTTATTATTCCTTAATAACTGCCATATTAACCCTCCTTTTGTTACTAATTTCAATAAGGAAAAGAAAGATGACAAAAAATCCAGCAGACTGCATTTCAGAATTGAACACAGGTTCTCTGCTCCCCAGCCAGATGCCTTGATTGTTGCATCAGCAGTACTTTCATTGAATAGCATTTACTTTACGGGTACATAAGTGGCAGTTGTAATAGTTTCTTTTGCAAATCCCTAGGAAAAAAGTTTGCTTCTGGACACCACCTATGATGATTAAAAGTGTTCCATTTTCAATTGTATATCGATCTGGTCAGTTTTGAATCAAATTCACATCATGAACTGTAGGGATGGTGTTCTCAAAACTGATCTTCATTTTATGTTGTATAGAAGCGGGCTGCCAAATATGAGCAGAATTGGTTAACTGCATTTGTGGCCTTCTCCTTGCCCATGTTAAAAATTTACACTTTACACTGCTATTTTTGCATTGTTGTGAAGTACTGATCAATTGGTGGTAAAAGGTTTCAAAGAAACCATTGAAGCTATAATAGTACTTTAATTTGAAAACCTTTTGACAGTGTATGGTTTCTTTAATTGATTACATTTAATGGGTTTCATATAAATGATTTCCTTTTTCTTCTGTGATGCCATATGTAATGTAGTTAAGAGGTATATTTTCGTTTTCATAGTGCTGGAACAGTGATATAAGCCGTTTGATACTTCAAAAATAAGCTATTGGAAAGTGATACCAAACTCCTCAAAAATACCATCAAAATTGGCAGAAAGTAATACCAGAGTTGACAGAAAACAGCAACAAATAGGCAAAAATAACTCTGAAATTGACCATAAAATAAAATGGATTTTTCCTGTCTCTGCTTACTGTTTGTTAGACAGACAGACAGACATTATTTCCATGACATAATACTTATTTCTTTGAGATTGTGTTCTTCGCAGTTGTAAACCATTGTTTACACCTGATTCTCTTATCTTGAATGTGCTGCCATACAGTGTATGTTCAAGTACAGCGTGTACATAAAATCAAGGAACACTTTCAATTATTTATTTAAACATTGTACAGATGCCATACATACTGCATTTCGAAGAGAAACTTTTTGAAAGTTTATTTTTTTCTATAAACATTTGATATGCGAACCATGAGTGATCAGGTAGATGACAATACGGTAATCAAATTCTTGCCTTACCCATCCCAGCATGGCATCGTCGACTGTGGCAGTCACTTCCCGTATTCACTCCCGGAGCTCTGCCACATCATATGGTAGAGGTAGTACATACGCAAAAGAGTCACACAGAGTGAGATCTGGTGATCGGGAGGGCCATTTCATGAAACAGATTTCCCCTTCTGTAGCATGGCCGAGCCATCGATGTGACTGCTCCGTTTTCAGGTACCCAGGAACTTCACGATGAAAATGGGGTGGAGCCCCATCCTGCTGAAAGATGAACAGAGAGTCCAATCTCATTTGAGGCATCAGCCACTGCTGCAACATGTACTAGTAGGAATTTCCAGTGACAGTGCTCTTGGCGAAGAAGAATGGCCCATACAATTTTTGACGTGACAAGACACAAAAAACATTTACCTTTGCAGTACAGTTTCAGATTCTTTGTTCACCATTGACCACCTGAGGTGGAATAGGCAATTTAAATGGATATCATATAACATTTTCCGTGAATAGTACCTTAAAGCTAAATGAGCTTTGCAAATAGTCCCCATAGATGATAACATACACCATAACATAAGATAAATACATTCAGTGACATCACATAATGAAATCCTTAAAAATCAATGTTGATTGATTTTATATTCATAAATTCTGTTACATTGTAAAAAGGATTGATTAGTAACCAATTTAGTAGCTTGCTCTTGAAGCTACTTATGTGATCCGACCGAGAAGAAAATGGAAGTTTATTAAATATTTTTAGACTATTGATTCGATGGGAATTCCCTGTTCTTGTCAGCCTGTGCCTGGGTATGTCTAATTTTGTTTTGCCTCTGGTATTATGGTGGTGCATGTTTTCCCCCATTTCAAAATCTGCTATATTGTTTTTTGCTTACAATTCTGAGGCGTATATATAAAAATTAATAACGGTTAATATTTTCAGCTGAATGAACAGTGGTCGGCAGTGCTCTGATCTACCAGAATTGCTCATTGGCCTTATCACTTTCTTCTGAATTTTTAGAAGTTCAGTGATGTGAAGAGAGTCCCCATATCAGCAGTCCATACTCTATCTGTGACTGAAAGAGTCCAAAATAAATAACTCATAAATATTCTCTTGTCACCAGGCTCCTCAGTTTCCACATTAAATACGTAACTCGAGACAATTTTGCGCAGGTGTGGTTGATGTGTGTTTCCCACATTAACTTAAAGTCTACATGAGTTCCTAGAATTTTAACTGCTTTCACCTATACCTCTTTTGACAATCCCAGTGTAATCTGTTGGTTTTTACAGGGATTGCAAAGCAGTGTATTTGGTGAGAACCAATTTAGTGCTGCTTCCATGTCATCTTGCAGAACTGATATGTTCTCGTGCTGAGCAAGCAAAGTTGTGGCATCAGTATAACCAAATAACAAAAGTGGGGATACAATGAGGTAAATCATTGACTGCAGTTATGAAAAAGAAGGGCCTAAGGACAGAACCTTGTGGGACTCCTGTCTTAACTTCTAGCAACTGTGAGTCTCTGTTTCTGACATAGGCAAACTGCTTCCAATTTTTAGGTATGATTCAATTACTGCCAATGCAGAATCTTGTATGCCATAGAATTTGAGTTTAGCAATTAAGATATCATGAGAAATCCAGTCTAATGCCTTACTTAAATCACATAAAAGAAGTGAGGCTTTATTTTTATTCTCAAAGGTTGTTATTACTTCATTCACAATTGAAAGAACAGCAGTGGTGGTATTTTTTCCCTTGCGGAAGCCAAATTGACTATTAGAGAGTAAGTTATGCGACTCAAAGTAGTGGTTCAGTTGGTTATAAATAAGAGATTCAAGTATTTTCAAGAAAATGGGAACTATTGAAACTGGTTGGTAATTTTTGAGATCATGTTTGTCCCCTTTTCTATACACTGGGATAACTTTTGATATTTTTAGAGTTGTAGGATAGACTCCAAACTTTTGACACCTATTAAACAGAAAGGCCAATGGTTCACTAATTATATGCACTGTTTTTTTTTAATTATGTAATTGGACAACCAAGAGCAGTCCATGCTCTTGGGAGTTTGAGAACTTTGCCACTACC
Organism: Schistocerca piceifrons; assembly: GCF_021461385.2. NCBI lineage: Eukaryota > Metazoa > Arthropoda > Insecta > Orthoptera > Acrididae > Schistocerca > Schistocerca piceifrons. The sequence goes on from NC_060149.1 coordinate 958,723,141, forward strand.
TTTGTAATCCAAGTGGGTGCGATTGTCCTCCATGTAAATGTATTGTTTGCAGGTTGTTGTTGCTTAAGTAGATCACTTGCATTGGTGGTTGTTGTTTCAATTTTGTTCCTAATATAACTTACAGAGTCCATGAAAAAATGATTAACTTTATCCGGGTCAAGAGCTATGCGATGTTCATCATTCCTGCAATGCTCTTGTGCAACAGCATTCCATGCAGCTTTGCACTTATTAGAAGCCCCTTCAGTGTATCTTTTGTATGCTGTTCTTTTTGCCATTCTAAGCTTAGTTCTGTAGGTTCTCTTACATTCAAGATATGCTTTGTACAAATCATATTTCTGCTCCGTTCCATCTTTATGAGAATTTTTATACATGTGGTACAATGATAACATATTTTCCCTCATATTGGTAAGTTTATCTGTGTACCACTTAATGTTTTTCTTTATAGGTTGGCTTTTAAGATTGATTTTTATAGGAGGAGAACAAGAATACCACAAATTTAAATAATTTTTAATGAAGCTCTTAAAAGCAGTTTCAGTTTTATTTATTCCCACTTGACAGTTATATATACAGTCCCACTTAATATATCCAAGTTTCTGAATGAACTGGTTTACTACTTCTTCCTTCTGCCCTCTAACCCACATTACCTTTTCCTTAGCATTGGCACCTGTGTTTGGGGAATACGCTCAAATTCAGTACATTTGTGTGGATGCTTCATACCGTAGATTCGACAGTTGTGCCTGTTCACTTTCACAGTACTGTGAAAAGTTACTTGGTTGCTAAAAATGAAGTGTTCAACAATGCCATACCCACCCCATTCACTTGTTACAACTGTGAATAAATCTCAGAATGCTTGTCTTTGTTGTTGCCATTGAGGTTCTGCACTAGCTCCAATTTTAATGGTTTCATAGACAGCTTCTGTAGCAGGACTTTCCACACTGTCATTGGAGTCATTTCCAGTTCAAAGGATGCACAACGCGCTGATTTCCTAGGACTCCTTATGAATATCTCTCGTAAGTGCTCCACATTCACTGCACTCAGACTAGGATGTCCGCTTCTCTTTGTCAGGCACAAGCTACCTGTCATAACGAATTTGTTGTGCCGGTGGTACATGGCCTTTCTTGTTGTTGGCTACTTACCGTACTTGGTTCTAAACATAGGGGAAAAAAAAACTTTCAGTGTTTATCTTCGAAATGACATATGTGTGATATCTGTACAGTGTTTGGTTTCTGTGCAGTAAATAATTGAAACTGTTCCTAGGCTTTATGTACACCCTGTATTTTGAAATCTCCTATGTTGGCAAACATATAAGTGTTATATCAAATATTGATAGAAACTGCTTACCAAGCATCAAGGAAGACATTAACACAGACGAGGAAAACCTAGTCAAGGAAAACATAATTTTTTTTTGAAACTGGAGTTATATTAATCTGCCAAAAGAGAAGAAAGTAGCAATATTATGAAAAGGAAAGTTACCACTCACTATAAAGCAGAGATGCTAAGTCATAGATAGGCACAACTAAAAGCCTGTCACAAACAAGAAGGTTTGGCCAGTAAGGCCTTACTGGCCGGAAGCTTCTTATTTGTGACAGTCTTTCTGTTGTGCCTATCTGTGACTCAGCATCTCTACCATACGGCGAGTGGTGACTTTTATTTCCATAATATTGTTATATTCCATCCTGGATTTTCCTTATTTGAAAAGAGAAGACAGGTTGGATGAAACAAAGCATACTGAGATTAAATAGAAAAAGTTCTCAAGAGTTCCTGGAGCAAGGAGGAGGTGAACAACTCAGTAAGAGCACTTGTTTTTCCTTTCATTCTTTCCATTTAATTTCAGTTACTATTCCTGCTTCTGTACTTTGTTCATTGGAAAGATCCCGAAAAATGGCGCTGTTATACTTCACTGTGTATGCCTGTATCTACATCTGCTTGGTAAATAAAAATTATATCTAATGTTATTTGACTGCAATTCTGTATGGGGTGTAATTTTTGCTAGCAGAAAAATATATAATTCCAGTGATACACTATGGCCGACCACTACTTATATTTAGGAGGTGAAATTGCCAGTGCTGCTGATTGTCACACACAAAATGAGGGGGAATGAGGAAGGGAGATATCTCATAACTTTGATGTTCCCCAAGGAGGAAAGCTTGATAGCTTGGGGATGATTGGAAGAGGTCCCTCATACATCAGGAAACTAATGAATTCGAATATTTTTTTTTTTTTTTTTTTCGCCCCATACACTTACAAGTGTCCATCAGCAGTACTTGAAATTCCACCTTCTAAAGGTAAGTACTGCCCACCCCATCTGTCTCTTTGTAATTTTATACACAGTTCAGTCACATTAATGTGAGCACTGCCTATGTTTTATATCAACATGCAGTAACCGCTCACAGACGGCAGATGCCAGCATTAGCATTGGAGTATATATAAAGTGGGTCAAGGGGTGATGCAGAAAAGAGTGCAGATGTTGTCATAATGCTGAAACAGAGCTATTTATCGGACATCATTGGTTTTTGGGCCAAGTGTAGAAGCATTTCCAAAAAGGCTAAGATTGTAAACTGTTTACATGCCAGCGTGGTGAAAGTATACTGTGCATGGCGAATTAGTGCCATCCAAAACCAGCATGCAGGCAACTGCGGTGCAAAGATATGTGTGGGTGAATGAATATGCAACTGTTGAGCAACTAACCGGCCAGATGAACCAAGGGGCTACCAACCATGTCTCCTCAATGACCGTTCAACAAATGTTGATGCATATGGGCCTCTGCAACAATGGTTTGGTTCAAGCACGTATTCTGGCTGCTGTCCATCATCGAGAAAGGCAAGAATTTGCATGCCACTGAGTGGCAAAAGATGGCCTTTTCAAATGAATCGTGTTTTATGCTCCATCAGACAGACAGCTTTTGGCATGTATGGCACTGCAACAATTGTTGAAGGGTTCAGGCCGGTGGAGGGGGTTTATGGTGTTGTGAATATTTTTGTGGTCTCCCCTGGGTGATTTCATCATTCTGGAAAGCACAGTGATTCAACACAAGTAAGCATCAATCTTTGGGGACCACATCCACTCATACGTGCAATTTATTTTCCCTTGGCAAGATAGCGTCTACCAGCAGAACAATGGAGTATGTCACACACTTCGTAGTGTAAGTATGTGGTACCACGAGCACCAGAGGGAGTTCACTGTGCTCATGCTCCCCTGCCTCCCCCTACCCACTCCCTGCCCCCTCCTCTACCCTAAGGCTGAATTCAAAACCCGGTTGAGAATATGCGGTGACTACTTTGATACTGTTTTTGCCACGAATCTTTGGCCCTCGGCTGTGAAACATAGCACACTTGGCCACGACAGTGGATCTGGAGTTGGTCCACATCCCTGTTGGTACCTTCTGGAACCTCACTGACACTCTCCATGCATGTCCTCACTGTGAAAGATGGCTATTTTGGCTTTTGACAGGTGGTTACAAGTAGTTTTGGACCAAGCAGCTTCCTCAAGTTAATTTTACTATAGATAGAATACTTGCGCAAATTCCTGTGGTTTTGTTCACAACAATTTTCTTTCTTGTTTTGTTCTAGTGGCAGATTGAAGGATTTGTTGAGAAGTACAAGAAAATGAAAGACAGGGCAGCTCTTTTGAAAGGCAGTTTACATAAGGTAAGGTGGCATAAACCATCTTTTTAAACACAAGAACATGATAATGAAAACCTATCACCATTATGCATTATAGTGTGCTATTATACTCCGAAATATACAAGGTACATCCAAAACGTTCGATGAATGGTCTCAGAAAATAAAGAAAATGAGAGTTACAAAGTAATCACCATTAGCTACAACACATTTGTGACACTAATTGTAAAGCTATAAAAATGGAAATGTCATGTGGCTACGGCCTCCCGTCGGGTAGACCGTTCGCCTGGTGCAGGTCTTTCGATTTGACGCCACTTCGGCGACCTGCACGTCGATGGGGATGAAAAGGATGATGATTAGGACAACACAACACCCAGTCCCTGAGCGGAGAAAATCTCCGACCCAGCCGGGAATCGAACCCGGGCTCTTAGGATTGACAGTCTGTCACGCTGACCACTCAGCTACCGGGGCCGACTTGTAAAGCTATTGAAAACTGTTCATAAACACTTCTTGTGGAATAGTTTTTAATAACGTGGTCATGCGTTGTTGGATTTATCGCATCATTACAGGAGGTGAGACCGGGTGCTACTAGTACGATCCAGAGACTGAGCGACAGACATTTCCCTCACCTCCCTCAGACAGAAATTCATGATAGATCAAGACTTTGCTTTTGAAAAAAGCAATCAACATCCTTTAATCTTGGATTTTGACAGAAGACTCTTTTTGGGAGGTGGGGAAGACAACAAACATTGTGCCACGGACTGTCACTCGGTCTCAGCATCTTATTGGTAACACCAGGCCTCATCACCTGCTATGCCACAGATATGCAACGGTGTGTGACCACAGTGCTTTGAGCGATTGCACAAGAAAATTTGTTGACAGTTTCCAACAGCTTTACAACTGATGTCAGAAGTGTGTTGTAGCTAACAGTGGTTACTTTGAAGGCCAAGACTTATTTGGTTCACCTCTTCTTGTTTGTCTTTTCTGTACAGATCTTTTTGTTTTCGTATAACTGCTGCAATCTGCATCCATTTGGCTCTGCATGCTGTTGTCAAAAATTGTTCTCCCTTTATAATGTTACCCCTGCCCCCTCCCCTCAAACTTCCCTCCATTACAAAATTGAAATGTTTTTCTGGTGACCTCCTCCTCAGTATTCACCAACTGGGAAATCCAAAAGGGAAAGCATTTCTCCTCCAGAATATTATCCCCAAGGGGATGCCATTATCAAGCTGTATAGTATAGGTGGATAATAGTGATGCGTTGTGTTGATTGTAGCAAAATTGGGAGTTGCACATGCTCCTAATTTAGAAAATTAAAAGTATGTGCTCTGAAACACTTGCCATCAGAATAATTCCTAATATGAATGAAATATTTTCATTTACTTGTGGATTTGTGAATGTTTTCTAAGGCAGTTAATGGGCAATGAAAAATGTCTACACCCAAAATGAGATTATTAAAGAGTTACATGTGTCTCATCACACGAGAAATCTCCTGTCTTAGCCTTTTTAAGAAAGTGGGGACATTGACCACAACCAAACATTCTCTCTCTTCAATCATAACTTTCTCACAATCAAATGTACCACAACCATAATATAAGAAGAAAATGTGACCCACATTATGATCTGATGAGTTTTACTGTAGTACAGAAATGTGTGAAACAGAACTAGCACTGAAATCTTTTAACTTGCTTGGAAGTAATAAAGATTCCTAAGAGATAATAACACGTTATTTGAAAGTAAGAAGAAGAAAATTTTGTGTAATAATCGTATTATTGTCTTACTTAATTTTTAAGGCAGAAAAATTTGGAATATAGTCTGATTTGTTCAAGTTATGTCTTTCTGGTTTTGTTTGTACATGATTAATAATGCATTCTATGTTATATAATTCATAGAAAAGTTCTTTAAATTTGAGAAATCCAATGCAATGTTAATGTAATCAGGGAACAGTGTTATATGATTTGTAATAAAGTCTAATTTTATATTTATTTTTGATTGACGTTTATGTAATACTAGATTAAATTTTTTGAGAGAGTCCACCTCTGGATACACAAAAGAGATATGTGACGGCGAACGCACACACACACACACACACACACACACACACACACACACACACACACACACACACACAACTATAATCTCCGCATGCTAAGACTGATATGTTTATTTCTGGATCTTCAAACTAATCTCACCACTTCTCTTCACCATCACTGTATTTTCTGCTCCTGCCTGCACCAGACATATAGTCTCACATTTTCAGTGGCATAAGTTGCAAGATCCCTTGCCTTTGGATATGCTGAACTGTAAAGTGTCACACAGCATAACAGGAAAGGAGAGACAGTACTGTCAACGTACTATATGTTTACAACTACATGTCTACACCATAAAACAAGGAAGGAAAAGAGCAATTCACAAGAATCACAGCCAGTAAAAACATTGCTCCTGATGTGCACATTTTTGTATGACATGATGTGGAGTTGTAAATGGATTTAGTAACTGATCTGCAATTTTATTTGTCCCTCCTACAGCATTTTAAGCTTTTCACAACTGACACTTGCATTTCTACACGCATGTCAAAGTAGTATTAGTGAATGGAGATAATACAAACAAGAGTTGAGATGCCACAGTTCGAATGTATTAGACTTTTCTGAGGGATGTTCAGTGAGTCACTAAGGAGCTGAAAATTGCATCCCCAGACAAGGATAAGACAAAAACTGAAAGCATATTTGTTTCTCAGTATTAACATGATTTTATGTCTATATGAGAAATAAGTTGTGTATTAAGGTAGTCTTTCTAGCTGCACTAAGATCCATATAATTTTTCCTATTGTTTCCAACTGTCAAACATTTAAGTAAAACAAAAACCACTAACCATTTGGTCTAGTAATAACAGCGTTTCTGTGTTGATGGGCTGGACTAGTGTGATCCTGTTTTACACCCTTTATTACGAAGTACTAGATGCCACTGAGGCCAACCATTCTCGTACCGGCTGTGTGACAGTGTTCACCCATCGGCCCTGCCAGGTGCCAGGAAAGTGACTACTGGTTGGTGGACGTAACACTGATCATTGTCTTGAGAGGTGAAGATTTCATTCTTTTTGTCACCTCTACGAGTTTCGAAACTGTGGTAGACATAACAATTAAGATGTTATTTTAAATGTAAGATGAATATAAGCTAGCTGTCACGTCATTCCTGCTTTCTGTTTATAGTCCCCATACATTAATACCAACAACTAAAAATGTTGACAGTGAATAGTGAACCTTTACTGCTGCAGGTAAGTGATAAAAAAATTAAAGTTTTTATCAAAAATTTTTGAAAATGACTAGGTTAAGTTTTACTACTTTGGATGGGCTGTATACTCAGAACAAAATTGGGTTTATGAAATATGTTGTGGATTATTACATTAGAAAAATTCATGCAACCACTTTATTCATCCATGTTAGGAACACCCCAGCTAAAAGTTTGACAGTCATATTTAAATGTATAATGCCTTATGTTAATTTTATTAAGTTTTTAATTAATTACTTTACATATTAATAAAGGATGCCATGCAATCCACAAAAATAATGTCTATGATAATACACAGGTGAACTTCAGAAGTAAACAGATATTATGACACAAAAGAAAATAGTGTGCCTGGTTCCAAACCTTAAGTGTGTATATATTTTAATTGAATTATTTTCCAGTGAATCAAAATATCTTCTCACAGATAATGGAATAAGTGCTTTCCGGTGAGTGGTGTCACTGCTTCAGATTATTCCGCTCAGCTCATTCTAAATTTCCTATCTCGTATAATAGTGAAGTTTTCAGTTGATAGCTTTTAATTAGTACAGTGCCATGCACCACAGCATCATCAGCAAACAACCCCAGATTGCTGCCTATCCTGTCCTCTAAATCATTTATCTGTATATAGAGAACAACAGTGATCTTATCACACGTACCTGGAGCACTCCTAATGATACCATTGTCCCTGATACTGGGTTCTATTACTTAAGAAGTCTTCGAGCGATTCACATATCTGTGAACTTATTCCATATGCTTGTACCTTCATTCAGAGCCTGCAGTGGGGCACCGTGTCAAATGTGTTCCAGAAATCTATGGACTCTGCCTGTTGCCCTTCATATGTAGTTCACAGTATATCACGTGAGAAAAGGTTGATCTGAGTTTCACACGAGCAATGCTCTCTCAAGCTGATTTGTGGTCATAATCTTCTCAGTCTCAAGAAAATTTATTATATTCAGACTGGGAATATGTTCAAGGATTCTGCAACAAACTGAAGTTACTGATATTCGTCTGTAATTTTGCAGGCATGTTCCTTTACCCTTCTGCCACTTGGGACTTTGTGCTGGACGAGAGATTCGCAATAAATGCAAGCTAAATAAGGGATAATGCTGTGGAGTATTCTTTGTAAAACCAAATTGGGAGTACATCCGGACCTAGTGCCTTATTTGCTTTTAAATCTTTCAGTTGTTTCTCTGCGCCAGGAGCCTGTCTGATGGTCATATGACTGTATATTTGTATGATTTTGGTGCGTGAATGATTTCTTGAATATGAAATTTAAAACTTCAGCTTTCATTTTGTTGTCTTCAACTGCCACACCTGACTGTTCAACAAGGGACTGAGCAGAAGTGTAAGACACACTTAGTGATTTTACATAAGACCAAAATTTTCTCAGGTTCTCTGCAAGATCTTTTGCTAAGGTATCACGGTGGTAGTTGTTGTTGCGCATAGATCTTTTCGCAAACATACGAATCTCTATTAACCTTTTGTTGTTGTCATTTTTGCGGTCTCTTTCGAACTGAGGGTGCAATAACCTCTGCTTCCACAGCATCTTCCAAATTTCATTATTAAACCATGGAGAGGCTTTTCCATCCTTTATCCACTTACAAGGTGCATAACTCTCCAGACCATGATTTACAATCTGTTTAAACTTTATCTGTAACTCCTCTACTTGCATCTTACTGGAATTAAGTGACGTTAATTCACTGGCTAAGTGAGATGCTAACAACTGCTTATCGCCTCTTATCTACAAGAAACACTCTCCTAGCCTTCTTACTTGATGTAATATCTTTCATAACCATGGTTAATTGCTAGTTATGATTGCTAATCCCCATTTCTATACTGATATTGTCAGTAAGATCTGGCATGTTTGTAGCTACAAGATCTAAGATATTTCCATTGCGTATGGGCTACCAAGCTAACTGCTCAAAAGAGTTTTCAGAAAATGTTTTCAAAATTATTTTGGCCATCTGTCTGTCAGTATCCTCAGCAATGAATCCATAGATATACCAGTCTATACTCAATAGGTGAAAGTCACCTCCAACGAGTATTGCATGGTCTGGGAATTTATGCGCAACTGACTGTGGTCTTTAAGTTTTAAGAACTGTCACAGTGGAATAGGGTCGCCACTAAAAACATCCGTCTGTTATACGGGACCAGATAACTTCATTGTCGCATTCCACTTCAACCTCAATAGAGGTAATATTTTTGTCAGCTGCAGTGAACACTCCCCCTGCCTTGGAGTCTAATCTGTCTTTATGACATATGTTCCCTGACTTTCTAAATCTCTCAGATCTTTCCACTGTAGGTTGCAGTGAGCTGTTGGTCTCAAGAATACTTTGAGCATGAGAGCTTTCCTGCAGGGCAGGAAATTCAAGAAATTTTGTTATGAATTCTTTGACGGTTTACTGATAAAATGTTGACAGTCGGAGTTTCTTTAGACCTAAAGTGGTCTGACATCCTTTGCTGCGTATTGACTGGGGAGTGTTCTTCAGAGTACTTCAAACTACTGTCTAGTCAAAGAAACCCTCATAAGCACTCTGCTACCTGAGTAGCTGCTTCCTTCATGTAGACCACCCCCTGACCTGACAAAGGGAGTCTTACAAATCACCACCAGATAATGCAAGTCTAGAAATCTGCAGTCAAGACAATCACAGAATCAACGAAGCCTTTGGTTGAGACCCTCCACTCGGCTCCAAACCAAAGGACCCAATCACCCCTGGGAACAATGCTGCAAATTGTGAGCTCTGCCTGCACCCCACACCAAGGCTAGCAGTCTCCACCACCACCACTTCTTTCTCCCCCCCCCCCCCCTCCCCCCGCCGGCCACCTGTCCTGCCTGTATGAACTGAGTATGGCGACAGAAATCATTGGTGCCAATGGGAGCCACAACTTGCAGACTACTGCACCCTGCATGCTCGATAGCTGCAGGCAGAGCTGCCTCCACATCTTGGATGAGGCTCACCGAGACACTACCGAATGCACATTGTCTTTCTTTCCAGCCCTGAACAGTGTCTGTCTAAGGGGCTCCACAACGCACCTAATTTTGGAGTTCCCAATAACTAGTAAACTCCTCCTCCTGTGGGCCTGCCCGTATCCTACTGAAGCAGCAGCCACATATTTACTTAAAGGGCGAATGGGTGAGGCCAAGCGACCGGTCTCCTCATTGGCTCTCCGCCTTGATTGATGCAAATGCATTACCTCCCTATCCTCCCCCTGCAGTGAGGGTGAATCCACTGCATCATGTACACTAGGAGGTGCCTGGTTAGCAGAGCCCATGGGCAGAACAAGTGACACCTGAGGTGTCCCATACAACACGCGAGATTCTCCACTACCACTGTACCCTGATACAGCAGTCTGAAGGTGACCGATTGTAGCCAGAAGCGCCTCAAGCTGTTCACGGACCACAGCCAACTCCTCGTGCATCCACATACAGGATGCACACACCTTAATCATCCTAGTAAGACCAACTGAGAAGCAAACTATAAAAGCAGATAGAATCCCAGGTACACAACTTGTTACCTTCCTGATGTGTCACAAATGGGTATTGATGCATTAATTAGCTAGCTGTTCAGTGAGCAATTCTGCGCGACAGGCTGAAGGATTTTTTTTCTTACAAAAATGTGAAATTAAACCTTTTAAATAGAGCAGCATATGCTAAATTTAGTAAATGTACTACAAGGAAAAGAAGGAAATTCATGAAGACTTAACTTATTGCTCTGTACGATGACTGGTATGTTGTTGTATTAATAATAAATGAAAAAAGGAAATGACATGACAACTGGCTTATATTGAAATTAAGATTTTAATTGTTAAAAATCAGATAGTGTTGAAACTAACGAGGGCAAAAATAAGAATGAAACCTTCACTTTCAAGGAAATGTCAGTGTTCTGCCACAGCAACAGTTGGGACCTTCATAGCACCCAACAGACCTGGTGGGCAGAGACTGGTATGCAACCAGTCCAAAAATTATTGGCGTCAGTGGCCTCCAGTGCGTTAAAATGCTCTGGGAAAAATAAAACTTCAAATCAGTTTGTGAATTCCACATTATGTCACACATAAATACATCCATCCTGAGGAATATTTTTACTGCCGTGATGCTTGTAGATGACTATTTTCATTCTTTGTTTTATGGTAGAAGAAAATGAACCTTTCTGTTAAGCCACTGATTTTAATTGAAATTAGTCTTATGTTAACTCCTAATTCAGGTCAGTTGGTATCTCACTTTTTGTTTGCTATAGGGTACAGTATGGACCTGTGTGAATTGGTAGTACATTGGCAGCACTGTGTCTTCTTACCTTTTAAGCTGTGTGACAGGCTTTACAGTGCATCATAACGAAAAGGCAAGATACTGACCATGCCCAACGCATTTACAACTGCTGCCTGCTTCACTCATACCTACATACCAACATGCATTTCACACTGTTATTGTATTATTATTTATTTCTATTCCTGTCTTCATTTTAATCTCATCCGGTTTTCTTATTGGTCTTATTTACATCTTGATGTCTTACTACTGTGCTTCATGTAGCTTTATCCTTCCTTTGCTATACTTAATCTGGTTTTGTCTTTTTCCAGTTTTCAGAATATTCCCATATGTTTTAATGCTCTGTTACTATTTTTTTTTTCTCCACAATCAATTTTAGTTCCTTCCATCTGTGTAAATACAGAAAAGTTTCCCTACCTCTATACCGAACCCACTCCCACATAACTTGTTTCTGTGTTGCTGCTTAGTTTGTGGAATTGCTCCCAAACAGCTTTCCACAGTGATTCTATGTTATAATTCTGTCATTCCACAGCACTCACCAACTCAGCCCTACACAATATATAACTGAGTCCTAAACATTTTGTCACTACCTCATCACTGCCTGTAAAATATTTCCACTCTGCTGTACCAATTACTACATCACATTGCCAAATTTGAAACCCACTTACTGAAGGAACAAGAGCAGCATGCACAGTGCCACCTTAAAAACTGTAAAGTCTATTCACTTTGTACACTTATATTGGACTACCACAATCCAGCACCACTACAAAAACCTCTGTCAAAACTCCTTTACATCAGTTAATAGATGCCTGACCCCATCTTGCAGAACTACATATGCTACAATCTCGCAAGCTCCTGCCCACCATCCTACCGAACCCAGCACCTAAACAGTCCTGTAACATAGTAGTGAACCTCTCCTCCAAAAGCCTCATTTCAAAGGGGCTAATCTTTTGCCACATTCACAAATTCAGTCATTCTGAGCTTGTTAAAGACCTACTCTCCTTCCTAAAGTGGAAACACTTTTTTGCTACCAACTCAAAACTAGTACTGAACCCAGCCTTACTTGGTATACTCTTCCATCTAACTGTGATCCTACAATACATCCCTCCCCTCCACCTTCACTCCCCCCACCCCACTTCCTGGATCATCCTGTAACCTCAATTCTTGTCTCACCATCATTCCTCCGAACTTACATACGCAGAGAGAATCACAGTCTGGTGCTTAAAAACTGATTTCCACCTTAAAATCACTTCTAATGGAATACATTTCTGAATAAATAAATAATATTGTTTGTGACTGCAGCGCACTTTCTGCTCCACCTGTACAGTCCTTGTTAGGGTGTGGAGTACATGGACAGTTTGAAAATTGGCTAATTCAATTTCAAGTGTAACAGGAGTCTCTGCTGGACCATTTGTGAATGTAATGAAATTTTATCAGAAGGTTCCACAATGTCTTGAATGGATATGTACTAATATTCAGCTCCAAATCTCCTTTGGTTCATTTCTACAGCCTCTCGTGAATAGGGTTCCCGAGTTTGCACCACCTACACACGTGCCAAAGTGTGAACTTTGGATAACTTTTGTGAAAGGTACTTTCAGTTTACAAGCCCTTGCTTGTGTGCACTTAAACAACTTTTTGTGCTGAATTAGAAGATATTATCGTTGACATTTTTAAATGCAAACTGTAAGAGCCGTAAGACTACAAAAATGACAGAAAATTCATTGTGTGACTTTGAGAGCCCATCTTTAACCAGTCACAATTCACAATTTAATCAACAGATTTGGCCGACAACTGTGCTGTCTTCTTGTGCTTTTTGTTTGATAGCCTTAGGCTTTTTCTGTCAAATTATATGCTCCTACCAATTTGGTGTAAATGTTTTGGGTGCCAAATTTGAGTAGTTTTTGGAATCTGTATCTCAACTGTATGTTCTTTAATCTTTATAATCTTTCTGTATCTAAAAAGAGAAGCCTTTCAACTTGCCTGCTTATGACTGAAAAAAAAATTGCTCACAGTTATTACTTTTCATACACATTTTTATGCTCAAACGTGATATTAATGAATAAACAGAAAGAAAAATCAGTGAAACCTTTTTTCTGTCCATAAAAATACAAGTGTAGTTATGTACGAATCAACTTCAAGCAATAAGCAGCAATAAAACAAATGAAAATTCAGAATGTTAGAACTCTAAACACAGCTGGAATAATTCTTTGCACATCAGAATGAATAAATTGCTATTACTGTCTTGTTCATATTCTGAGTAAATATATTGGATTCCTGATGTTTTGGTGTTTTTATGACTTTTAGACATGTATTGTTCCGGAATTGGTCTTCTCAAAATTTTGTGAACTCAGGCCAAAGTAGAGCTGCTGGTACCAGAGTTGTTGTAATTTAACCTTACCCAAAAAGATTGCGTTTTTAAACCCATTGTAAAAAAAATCAATAAAGCCCAGCTATATCTAATATGAAAATTCAATTAACATACAAAATGTTACATAGTTAACCTTACACGAACTAAAGAGAGCCATCATATTTACTGAAGGCAAATATATAGTGTCACAAGAATTTATTTTATTAATATTGTGTTTTAACTTTTCTTGCAATTTAAGAAATGCAACTAAAATAACATTTACACTCCCAGCAAAAAGAAACTAACTTGATGTAAAATTGTCATAGGAGTAAAGTACAATTAACTACTTTTTGGAAGCATGCAGAAAATTGTAATCTTCACTAATTTCTCAGTTCTTTTGTCTCCTAAATTTTTTATTAATTTTGCCCAAATGAACTGGCAGATGGACAAGATTCTTTCAGGTGCATTGCTGGCAGGGCATGAAAAGAGGCACTAATAAAGTAGTTGTAAGAATGGGTTATTGTTTTCAATAGAGTTCTAATAGGAATTTATATTGAAATGTTTAATCATCAATCTGAAAAGAAAGCAATAAAATCCAATTTCAACTACTTTTCTTTCATTTTTTAAACCCATTTTTATTTTCTCCCTAATCCTGGCTGGTACACTCAGTTCATGTATGTGTAATACATAAAAATGGCCAACTGGTGTTGGCTGCAGCTGCTATCAAGGATGGTAACTATGAGGAATTAATGAAGAAAACTGTGTGCCATTTGGAATCAAAGAATGCATGCTGCAATATTGTGAACCATGTCCTGTATAACCTGACCTCGAATCTTATTCAGTACATGTTTTTAAAAGAATATGACCCAGAAGAAATTATACAGTACAAACAGGGTTTTATACTAATAAGAATGTTGTAGAGATGCATCATTCAACTGTAGAAGAGTTGATAGAGAAACTGGTTCTTTAAAAAAGAAAACAAATAAAAAAAAAGTCATGGTCTGACAAGCTACCATTCTCTCTCTCTCTCTCTCTCTCTCTCTCTCTCTCTCTCTCTCTCTCTCGCTCTCTCTCTCTCTCCACTGCTCCCCCTGCTGTCCCACTCCCCCCCTCTCGCTCTCTGTCTCTCTCTCTCTCTCTCTCTCTCTCTCTCCCCTTTTCCCAAATTGACATCTGGGTACACCGTGTATGCTTCATATCACTGCCTTTTCATTTTTGCTGAGTGCTGGAAACTCTACAGCAGGTTGCTTCTGTGCACCCTACTAAATGAGAGAAATTTCTTCTTTTGTAAACGACAAACATTGTAATGCTTTTTACACACAAGAAAGACTTCAAATAATTCTGTCTGCTTGATAAGCACATTTTGATAACATTTGCAATGAACAGAGTTACAGATTAGAACACACCCTACTATCATGTTTCTTTTGTTCCATGACTTTTTTAAGCACTGTCAAGAATGTCTTCTTCCAAGGAGCCTGTCACAACTCTGAGGTGGCAATCTGCTGCACAGGAAAAACATAAAGTACAGCAAGTGGCCTAATGATCTTCATATCAATTAGTAATCTATTTGAGACCGGTAAATGCTACTCGAGCTACTGTTTGTACGAAATCTGAAGATACTTGCAATATCTGTAGGGTATATAAGAATCCCAGAATGTGACAAGCAGTTGTTCGTCTAGCCTAGTACTTCGTTTTTATGTAATATTCTTCTTTACAGTGTCGATATTGTAGAAGCCTCCTTTTCCATTCAAGAGGGTCTTGATTATTATTGGTGCAATCTCTTCCTTTCATAGTATGTTAATCTGTCCCCAATATTCTGAGTTCCACTTTTCTTGTCACCTGGTATTTTAAAATAACAGATAAATAAATAAGTGTTGTGACTATAATTAATACCAGTGTAAATAAAATCCTTGTATACTCTTATTAACTAAATAATACTACACCAGGCCATGTGAGAGACATTGTGTCAGTAGTATTTTATGATGCCCTCCAGATGAAATACTAGCACCACCTCCTAGGTTGAGAGTGTAAATAAATCTTAAATCTTCTCCATCTAAATTTAATTCTTCCGATAGTTCTGGTGAAAGGCGATTGCTTTCATAAAATTTCCATTTACTTAATTTATCTCTGGTTTTATTAAGTCCATCCCAGAGCTTACCTAGTTCCTCTTCTGTTTTTCCTAAATCAACTGTGAACCATAGTGTACTGACTGATAAACCTGTTGTTTCTTGTACCTTTTGAGTAATTAATTCACTTACTCATGCCTCCAAAGTTCTGAAAGTGGAGCCTGGTAAAGCTGTTATGTCCAAATTTTTACCCTGCTCTAACACATGTAACCAAATTTGCGTGTCTTAAGAATTGTTCATTTACTTTTGTAAACATTTGTTTAGTTAATTCTTACATATATGTTTTACATTCTGACCTACCTCCTTTAATTGTTCAAAACCAGCATTTCTTACAAGATCACATAGTTCGTTTATCTTAGTACGTAACTACTCTTGTAAAATGGGTAAAATGTTAGCAAGTTAGTTATTTTTGTATTTATCTCCTTTTTTTCCCTCTTTGTGAGATTCCTGAATATGCTGTTGGAGGCTACCATTTGTGATATTTGTGATATCTACTTTTGCACTTAATTCCTGTCGGTCTTCCACCATTTGTTGCCTAAAATTTATTGATGTAAAAACGCTAATGAGTTGTCTGTTGACTCAGTATTCTAAGCCCAATAACGCTCAACTTTTTGGCCAGCCACTGACTTCAAATTTCTCACAACACATAGTACCACTTGAAGGCACGTTATTTTGATTCAAATACAGCTCACTTACGGTTTTCAGTGGCTCTAGGCACGGCGAACTGCCAGTTCAAAGTGGGACTGTCATGGTGGATGACAAGGAACTGAAGACTAGAAAACAGCCACCGGCTCGAAATCTCAATCTTCTGGATTGTAGACATGTATTTTATTCTGTGTTGTAATTATTGTTGAGTAACTTAATATTCTTGTATTGACAACTAAATTCCTTCTGTTCTTTCTGTATCACTGTATCACTGTATTCTCATCAACAGCTCAATTCTTCATAAACTTTTCTTGAATAAAGTATTATTAATGATTGCTGCATTGAGTAATCTTCACAGTTGACCACATTTTCATGGACAGTGTCCTTTTCTACTGGAACTCATTATGACAAAAATACTAATTTCTTTCAAGTATCCTAACAAATTTTTGCAGATTCGCCATTCTGTGGGGCATTCACCACAAATGAAATTTTTCCTGGGTACTTACATGACAATTTTCTCTGATGAGGGCAGTACATTAGCTACTATTGTCAAAACACCTTTTGCTCATTACCTGCATAAACTGCTCTCCCCCCCCCCCCCCCCACCCCCATCTCCCCCCATCTCACCGCCCCATCTCCAAATCAGTGTCCAGCTGTATCCTGTATGCCTTGTATTACTGACTGTGTCTCCTTTTTGGCATGCTGCTGAGTGCTGAAGGCTCAACAACAGACTACTACTGTGCACACTACTACATGAGAGAATTTTCTTCTTCTGTAAAACACATATATTATTATAGCTTTTTACACACAGGAAAGATATCAAGCTGTTCTGTTTGCTTGGCTAGTATATTTCAACATCATTTGCAACAAACGAAGTTAAAGTCCATAGCATTTCTTGGTTCTGTGTATGTCTGATGTATTGTCACATGTGTCTTCATCCTAGGAGCCTGGCACATATCTGAAGTAGGGATCTGCGGCACAGAGAAAACATTAAGAACAGCAAGTGTGGCCAAATGGAAGCCACTTCCAGTGTTGCTCTGTCCAGTAGCAACATAGTCTACCTCACCATTCAGTCAATATACACATGCAGAAAAACCCAGTGGTCAACATGAACGTCCCACTATCCAAACTACTTTAAATAAATGTGCTCCAGTAGTTGATGGTCATCATTCCTCAGTCCTAAATACCCTGTGCAATACATTACTTTAACAAAGTGATAGATTGATAGACTGTAGTCTTGATCTATTTAAATTCAAGGACAACATTTCAAGCATCATCTTGTCTTACGTTACAGAGAAAGAAATTAAAGAAATTGAATTTGATCAAGAAAGGTTAGCTGAAGTCCACAGAGTTGCTAGGATCAGAGAAAATCAACAGTTCAAGCCCATTGTTGTGTTACACATATGCTAAAACTGGTGTAGATGCCACAGGACACTCTTTGGAGTGTCACTAACAAGCACACGCTGCTACACACTTGACAGAGCTAGGTGGCCAAGAGTTCTGGCTCAAAGTTCCTGCAACTGTGGTTGGAACTTCCCCAGTGTGACTCTCCCATTCTTTAATAGGGTATTTCAGTGTCCGGGGCACGTTCACATTGGACAACACTGTCCAGTACAGGCTGCTGTCTTCCACCCGTGCTCTCTTGCACTGTGCATTGCATCTTGCACAAGTGAGTCATAAGGACTCCCCTCTTCTGTATGTACACTAAAAAAGCAAAATTGTCTTTTTAGACGAAAAAGTAAAATTGTCTCATATCCATATTCTATCCTTAAAAGTATCCTTATGTCTGGGAGACGGCAGATCCACCGAGCAGATCTGACCCGATGACCCGTAGCAAGACTGCAGCACAAGAGGCAGGAGTGCCATCTGTTCCCTTCGATGTTTCTGTCTTGCTTTGCCACCTATCAGTAAGTGATGAACCAGCTAAATCTGGACTTTGCTGCCACAAATCAAGAAGCAATGGCTCGGAGACAGCATGAGCTCATTGTCCAACTGATGGGTGAAAGCAACGCAACAGCAACAGCAACACCAACACCAGTCACACCACCAGTGAATATACTAGAGAGGCCCTCAATATCACCGCAGTAGTCCTCGAGCTGGAAGTGACAGCTCCGTGGAACAAAGATGGACCTTGGAAGCTGGTGGGTCCAAAATGCAATCAGCAGCAACATACATGAACAACTGAGCCTACTGACTCACACGGCAAATGCAGTGTGCTTTTACCAACACCAGTTCCGAGCATCGGTAATATGAGGGAATTCTGCAGCACCTCAACTACACAACACTACCCCAGCCGCTACGCAGAACACTACACTGACTGGCTTCCCACTGGTCATAATACACAATTACACTTGCCTCGGCAAGCTAAACAAGACATTTGTAGAATGTCACTCCCCACCATATACCAAACACAAAACTCACAAGGGACCATGTATCACTGTATGTATACAACAAAACAGATTGCACAAATCTCCTGAAATTCGTCAAAGCTGGGGGAATTGAGTATCACAAATATAGCACCCAAGGGGGAAAAACTCGAATGTACATCGTGAAAGGAGTTGACACCACAACCCTCAATGACATTCTTCATGGTATAATCACAGCTCTCAGCTGTGACACACAGACTGCAGCCAAACTATTTAGTGGAGTTGGACGACACAGCTTACTCCTGCAACTTTCTGACGCAGATGCTCCTGCTTCCCATGGTCGTAGTAGAAATATGCACACCTCCGTGTGTCCCCCAACAGTGCCACCACTGCCAGCAGTTTGGCCATGCGGCACCCGATGTGATCTGGCACACGGTGCCGCTAATGCACTGGTAACCGTATAGCACGACACTTTAAACTTGGTACAACTATCAAATGTACCAAATGTGGAGGGGTCCATGTGCAAACTACAGATGGTGTGCAGCATACAAAGAAGCTCTAAGGTGCAAAAGTGCCAAAGACAGACAAGTGGTAACCAGAACAGCTCCAAGACACTCCCCACCCCCCAACCAGTAAGGTGTGGAATCTCTTTTACTGGCATTGTCAGTGGAAGTGGATGAATTGAGGATGCACAGACCTCCACAAACTCATGGCACACTCCCACAACAACAGAACCACAACCCACACCTGCAATGCTAGAAACTGCCCCTGTACTGATGACAACACTGCTGGTCCCAGACAACACCAAGTCAACTCTGTCTGGGCCAGATTGTGACACTCGTGATATCACAGAAGACACACGCAAACTAGGGCAATCACAAACACACGAAATGAAACTGGCTGTACAAACAACATATTAGCAGGCTCCAGGGGATCATACAGGCTAAATTAAAACTTTTAAAACCACAAACTGGGACAATACACTCGCAGGACTGCACACCACATGACCTGGAGTGTGGCAAATAGCTGTCCACTCCACCAAGAAGAAATACTAAACACCAAGTTTACAAATGCCTTACAGACCAGCATATTCCATGGAGGAGAAGCATGAGCTGATGACCAGAACACTAGCAACATCATTCACACTGAATCTGGCTCCTTCCAATCCAGCACTGCTACTTGAAATGGACCAGGAGGTTACATGGCTTGTAACCCAGCCCAAGTGCAATGTAACAATACATACTGCTACACATGAAATTACACAGGTTATTAAGCACAAAACAACTAGAAAAGCTCCTGGTCCCAATCACTTTCAAAACCGTGTCACCCAGGAGTTCACGAATAAAGCTATAGAGCATCTCACACATATGACGAATACCATTCTACAACATCAACACTTCCCTGTCCTGATGTTCAGGAAGCCAGGGAAATACCACTCCCTACCACAAAATTACGGAGCCATCAGCCTGCTGAGCTCCCTGAATAAGATTGTTGAGAAGATGATTCTCAAACATCTTACTATGCACTGCAACACCAATGACTCGCTGAGACTGGAGCAATTTGGATTCAGCAATCACCACTCCACAACACAACAACTCCTCCGTGTAGTAGAACATATTACACACACCCCCAACACCAACTAAGCTACAGGAGCGCTGTTCCTGGTCTTCAGTCATCTACGGCACAATCGTCTCATTCACAAACTCTGCACTGCTAGTCTCTCCGACGAGCTCATACTTTCAGGGCAAACAGTCAGTATACAAGTGGGAGTACCCCAAGGCAGCATCCAAGGGCCCCTCTTGTTTAATCTCTACGTCAATGACTTTCCAACTGAACAAAACACAATGGCAACCATCTACGCAGATGACACTACCATCCTAGTGCAAGACTGGAAACCATCAGGCATAGTTCGCAACTGCAAACAAAACTGCCTAGCTGGAATGACAGTGTGTTAAAGCAAATGCTGACAAGTGTGAAGCAGTTCTGTTCACTGACAAACCATAACAACTGCACAAACATCAAGTGTTCTGGCATACCCACCAGCTCTGGAATGAAAACTAAGATCGCAAGAGCAAAGAAGGCAGTGAACGCACCGTCAGCCAATAGCCCACTGGCAAGGACCACACCACGACAGGAGCAGGCCCCTAGACAAAGAGAATATAAGTGCCGCTCCTGCCAGCCACAGCCACTTAGTATTTGGACAGGATTAGGACAGTATACAGACAGGCCTAGCGCAGAATGCTACAATAACAGTTATTAGTGATCCACAAACTGTGTGTCAAACTTGCACGAACATTGTATATAGCAAAGGACTCGGATTTATACTGCATGTCGCCTATTGCTTGCGACACCATTGTAAATTCCAGGTTAAGCATTGTCAAGCTTCTTATTTGTAATAAAAACTATTAATGTTGTTTGCTTGAATTGTTGTATAGCATTTTGAGAATGCAGCATCCTTTAGGCACCCTATACGAGATGAGTGGGCAGGACCCCACATTAAGACTGCAGACAAATAACACTACACACACGCCCAATACGTTTCAGTGTGAAAGTCAAATAGTTCAGTGCCAGGCCAACTGAGCAAATGCAAGGCTCAAACAGTGTTACTCTAAGCTCAACAGGTAAAGCACACTGAATAGGAGGGTATCGAGGTCCGTGTACATGATACTGATTAGACCCATGATGATACATGCAGCTGCAGTCTGGGGTTACATGGCTCTGACTGCCTGTGCCGCCTACAGGTGATACAGAACGAAGTGCACCACAGTCCACACACACTGTCGACCTTCACAGAGAATACTGCCTTGAGACTCACACACAGATATTCAAAAAACTCACCACACGACTGTACAGGAACTTGAGACACTCTGACATTCACTTCATTCTTAACCTGGGAAACTACGACCACAACCACGGGTGGAAACACAACTGCTGAAAAACACTTCAATCTAGGGACAATTAATCACCTGTGGACAGCACAGCATAAGCTCACAGACAAAATAAACACTGGTGAATCCCTGCATTACAGCAAAACTAAATGGCATTGCAAGCTGCAAATATCTAGCTAACCAACTGGCAATACGGGAAAGCAGTATTGCACACTAAACATAAACATATCCAACCAAACCTCTTTATGGCCAATTGACCACTCGTATAACGACCTTGGCATGTTACAAGTACAGATGCTGCAGGTGGACCAGGAGACACTCAGTTGCACAGCCCAGGAGTACCCCTCCTCAATAGGACTGACACTCGTAAAGAGTGTTTTAAGCTGCGACAGTGGTATCAAGCATCGCACAATACCCAAAACTAACGACAACCTCACCCTTGCAGACAGAAAGAAACTGCTACTGCTCTTACTATCTGTCCAGACTATTGCAGAAGTTCTTTTCCTTTGGTGCTTGCCTCGGCACTTTTCTCCCTCTGCCCTTAAAACTGCTACCTTCTGCTCACTTCTCGACCACTTCTGTCGACTCGAAGTGCCTGTATTAGTGGGTAATCCTACGGACAACATCATGACCCCACATCCTGTGCACTTCTCAATTGTAACGAAGCAAACGGAGGTGATGGTAGAACTTTGGTGATGGTCACCATGTCAGTGTGGGTGTGGAGTAGCTTCGCCCTTTAAAGAAAAAGGCATTACCACGAATTGGACCTGGGTCCTCCACATAGCAGCAAGATATGCTGACCTCTGAGCTGCTCAAATGGACAAGAGAGAATTTAGCATTAATTGCAAAGTTTGCAACCATAACAATCACAAAATAAATAATTTACATAGAGAATATGCATTGAAGCTTAGGGTTAAGGAAACTGTTTTATATTCAGGTGCAACACCCTTTTAACATCTGCCAGCCGACATTAGGAGCAATCTGGAAATCCCCAAATATTCAAAATTAAAGTAAAAAATGTTTTATTAGCCAGTACACCAATAATTTACCTGGATATGTGAATTTACCTACCTGTCCCACCTCAGATACACAACGCACAAACACTTTCTAACAGAAAACCATATTTAGCCATGCAACATATTCTCTAGGAGCAGACAGGAATGGTAGATGGTTTACTCCACAGAGGGAAGCTGGCAGCAGCTTTGGAATGCCTTTTGAAGTGGTGATTCCATCATAATAATAGCCTATGTGCAGGTACGGTTGGTTCTCCACGGAACAGAAACTACTGTACCAGTCCCAACGTGGCATTGACAGCATAAAGGGCATTGCACAGGAAGGAAGTATATGAATTTATCAGAATAAGTTTAGATGACAGTGTCCTGTGTAAAATTAAATGCTCATTTAGCATGAAGTATTAAATCAAAATAGTGGCAGAGCAGTTTAAGTAGCAGAGCATTGGCTTTTTTCAAGTAGTTGCTTCTCTGTATATTTATAAAAATAAAATGATGTCGAACTGATCCCCTAGAATAATAACAGTTCAGTGGCACTTCTCACTTACTCGTTTTACACCCCTGAAGGCTCTAATCGGTGATGGAGCTGTTGGAATATTACATGTGAATGAATGGCTGAACTCGATAATTTTCAAGGTATTCAATATTTTTGTACAGTGCATTCAAAACAAAGTTATATAAAAATGAAGAGGGATGTGTACTTCATAAACTGGCTTGACAACAAGCACACAACAAAGCAGTGTGATGTAGCTTACTCAAGCACCTCAGTTTCGCAGGAGACCCTGAGGCAACAAGTACACACATCATGTTTGCTCACTGTTTTTTATTGCCTGTGCTTGAGCACAGTATGAAATGTATTAATTTTTATGGAGTCAGCTATCCGTCCAATTTCCTTCTCCAATCTGGGGCTGCTTCCCATCTCTAATTAATTTGTCGTTAACAGGATGTTAATTGTAATATTCCCTTTAATGAACTCATTTTCAGCAAATTGCTAAGCTGGTAATCTTCCTTTCTGTATTGAATAATAATAGTAACTCTGACATTTACATGAAGAGGCATACCAGCAGCAGCAGTTAGCTGTCTTTTAAACTTCATTTGATGCATCCAGAACATTGGAGATATACTGCAACGTCAGTAGGACATATTTACTGAGAAAAATCATACACGACACACTTGCCTCCACTGAACGCATCTGCACCCATTAATGTACAGGCAAAAATCCACAAAACCTAACATTCTAGAAGTGGAACAAAATGAATAATATTTTTCAAATACAGTGCTTAAAAAAGTTTCACATTGCCCCCACAGCTTGCATACTTTGTTTTTAACCCATTTGTGGGCACATTTTTTGTAGCAGCCCTGTAAAGTTAATTGTTTTGGTATCATTTTAGAAGTGTCAACTACATTTAATTTTTGATTATTTTATTTTTGTGATTTAGGAGCAAAAAACTATAGTGGTAAGTATACTTCCCACTGTCTTTAGTAAGCTGTTATGAGTTACTACTACATGTGAAAAAAGGAATTTTCTGTTTTTATTTGACTATCTATTTTACAATCCTAGAAACTTCATTTAACACTACTTAAAGAAACGAGCTGAGACAAGTCACAATAGCATATATTGCAGAATGAAACAATGTGTTCTGTTGTAACAAGTGACAACAGCACTGATGTCATGACAAACAGACACCAGTTGTTTAGCATATTATCACAAAAGGTCAACCACATCCAGAGGAGGTACAACATTTTCCCAAGAGCATAGTAAAACAACTAAATTAGTGGTAAGTATGGTCAGTTGGTGGTAAGTATCCTTTCTGCAGTCCAAAAAAGAAATTAATTTTGTGGTAAGTATATTCCCCTTGTATCATGGAAAAATTATTTTGGTAGTAAGCATACTTCCCAGTGGCCTTCAAAACAACATTATTTGGTGGCACATATAGTTGCAACTGCTTCTGAAAGGAACAAGTGACATTTAATGACAATTAAAAGCTGTATTTCATAACAGACAGAAAGTTCAGCTGGTGCAGCAAACTAACATCAGGTGCCAGGTGCTTACAGAGCTCGTATGATGTGTTCTCAGGAATACAGTAAAGAAATACAGTTGATGGTAAGTACACTCCCCACATCCTGTGAAATGGTTAAATCAGGAACTTCTCTCACAATATATTGAGCGAGGTGGCACAGTGGTGAGTTCACTGGACTCACATTCAGGGCGACTAACAGTTAAAGTCCATGCATTACTCTCCTGTGGCAACCTGTTCATCTCAGAGTAGCCCTTTCAACCTACAGCCTCAATTATCTGCTGGATGTATTCCAATCTCTGTTTTCCTCTACAGTTTTTGCTCTCTACAGCTCCATCTAGTCCACCCAGACTTGGGTTTCCTGAGCTTTCTCTAAATCAGTACAGGCAAATGCCGAGATGGTTTCTCTGAAAGGGCACAATAAATAGCCTTCCCATCCTTGAAACAATCAGAGTTTGTGCTCAGACACTAAAGACCTCAATGTTTATGGGATATTAAACACTTATCTTCCTTCATTTCTCCTTTCTCAATATTCTTTTGTCTACCAGAAATCACTAAGTACAACTGACTGTGTAATGTAGGTGAAAGCGAACCTGCACTCTCATTTACTTTAGCAGAGTGCACTGTGTCTCCATTCGTTAATGGGACAGTGTGACTCACGTGGGCTGTACAGTCTGTCGACCTGCTGCAAAGAGTCGCTTAAGGCTTTTACTGGTCATGAGAGAAATACTTAGCAGTAGCTGTGTTTCTTTACTGCATTTATGGGAATACATTGAACCACCTCTGCATGCTCCTCGCATCCAGTGATAGTCCGCTGCACCAGTTTACTTTCTTTTTGTTATGAAATATAGCTTTTAGGGCTGTGAGAAGTATACATCCCAGTGTTTTAATGGCTCTTGGAAAATATGCTTTCCATCAAAATAGTTTCTCAAAATGGTTTGGGAATTACACTTACTGTATTTACCCGAATCAAAGCCGCACTCGAATCTAAGCCGCACCTGAAAAATGAGACTCGACATCAAGGAAAAAAAATTTTCCCGAATCTAAGCCACACTTGAAATTTGTGACTCGAAATTCAAGGGGGAGAAACGTTTTAGACCACATCTCCAAACCGAAACAAAGTTGGTCCATTGTAATATGAGACAATTTAGGTCGAATGAATGACAATACAGCTACAGTAGTTTGGTGCGTGTGGTAAACTTAGCAGTTAAGCTTTACCACGCAGTCATTGCTATGCGTCAGGCTCTCCGTCCGTATTTATACTAGAGAGCCTTTTTCACGTGCTTCGTCTGGTTTGAATTGATTGCTTATTTTTCTTTGATCTGATAAGTGCTGTTCTCTTTGTTATAGGTGTTTCCGTCACTCTAAGCTCAAAATACATTATCGTACTGTGCCGTGCATTGTTTGTCGCATTCTGATTATGCGTGTTTACGGCCTGTCGCCGCTCCTTGCGGGGTGGCTTGCTTTTGCGCACGCTACCGCCGCTTACAATTAAAAAAAAAAAAAAAAGAGAGAGGAATCGTCTCATCAGCAAAACAATGGCAAGAGACTGCTATTTGTTGTTACTTACACTGCCGCTTTCTTTGATAATGATCAACAAGAACCATATAATAGACTGCATATGATAGATGTTCCAAACGAAAGTTTAGCGAAAAATTTTCTCCGTTTGAAAATTTTTGCAGACGCCTCTTTAGTGCATTACATTCTGCACAGAAATTAGAGCCATCTTAGGTTTAAAAATCTAGTCAGTTGCCGTGCTTCATTTCTGACTCTATCACTATTCAGCATACGAATAATACGAATATAAACATGACATGATATATATATTCTTCCGCGTTTGCTGTTGTCTCACTCTAGTTTCGTAGTTTATTAGGAAGACAGGTTTTAAATGAGATAGCAGGAAACACGTAGGAATACATGGCAAAATGTTTACGTTCGTATTATTCTTATGGTGAAGAGAATACTGCATGTGATTCACAATTCATAAAAGTTGCTATTAACAACCATCTCTTGTCACAGGTAGGACAAAAATTCAGAACGTAGACTTGGCCATATTGACAAACACCCCAAACAGTCTTCCAGTCGGATTTTCATAGTACATTGAAAGGCTGCAACATTCAGAGATGAAAAATACGGAATTTGTATTTACTTCGTTTGATAAAGTATGAAAATGCAGTGGTCGAAACTTGGGGCAGAGAAAAAAGCTCGTCTTCCACCCCCACCCCCGTTTTTTTTGACGCATAGGTTTTGGCGCCAGTATTTATCTTTGTGCCTGCAAAGCATGCCTGTGTAGTGCTACATATATTCGACGGCAGAAGTTAGTTGTGGCGGCACCTACCAACATTTTTCAGAACTTCCGCTTACTTTGCACTTGATTCTAAGCCGCAGGCGGTGTTTTGGATTACAAAAACCGGAAAAAAGTGCAGCTTAGATTCGAGTAAATACGGTATTACACAATTATGTCTTTTGTGAATCTCGGGAAGCATACTTGCCAACCACTTAGTGGTTTTACAAAGCTTTTGGGAATATATATTACCATCTGTAGATGTACCTGGTATCTTGTGATAGTACACTGTACCAGATGCATAAAAATTGCTACAACAAACAGTTTTTGTTTGTTGTCAGATCACTACTATCGTCACTTGTGTAGTTGGAAAAAAAAATTGCCTCATTTTCACAGTGGAAAATAGCAGCTCACAAAAGGGCGCTAGGAGAAATACACTACCACTACAGTTTTTGTCCTAAACCACAAAAATAAAATTACAAAAATAAATAAATAAACAAACTGATCACATGTCCAATATAACATCAAAAAATTTGACTTTGCAAAGGGATTAAAGCGTTAATGCTTAAAGACTGCCCAAGCATTGTTACTTTACAGTAAGAATGTTTGTCAGCATGGAAAGTTACCACACAATTGGCAAACGCTACAGCGACATCATATGAACATTCCAGAGCTTTTGCAGTAACAAAATGTTAAAAATCGGCACTACAGAGATTGCTCAGAGCCAACAACAACTGACGACTGCTAACTTCAAATTATAGCTGACAGGTAGTACCTCGGGAACTTACTGTAACTGTACTGTGACTTTTTTTGCAGATAATGGGGAGAGCTGTGTTGACTCACATGGTACACAACCAACTCGACACATTCAGTGGGGTCTCTAGGTGTCCATTATGTACTACAGTACAAACCCCCGGGGAATGTAGTGCACAAAGAATCGTGGTGTACATGGAAACCGGTGGATGGAAAGCGAGATTCTTTTTGAGGAGCACTAGTGAGAAAATTTAGAGAAATGGCTGTTGATGCTGACTGCAGAACAATCTACTGCGACTAATGTACA
Organism: Schistocerca piceifrons; assembly: GCF_021461385.2. Taxonomy (NCBI): domain Eukaryota; kingdom Metazoa; phylum Arthropoda; class Insecta; order Orthoptera; family Acrididae; genus Schistocerca; species Schistocerca piceifrons. The sequence continues at coordinate 958,751,049 of NC_060149.1, forward strand.
TTCCATGTAAGGGCCATGAAGACAAGTTTAGAGAGATTAGGGCTCATTCAGAGGCATATAGATAAGTCATTTTGCCCTCACTCTGTTTGTGGTGCAACAGGAAAGGAAATTACTAGTGGTGATACAGGGTGTCCTCCAATGGAACTTGGATCAGTGGTATTGTATTCCTTTCACAATATGTGAAGCATTTCTTTGATACCTAATGATCCTTGTAGAAGGGTGCGGAAATGGCCAGGTACCAATGCATGTCTCAAGTGTGAAGACCCACAGATTCAGCACATAGTTGAGTCAGTCTGGTTTTGGTCTGGTGTCACCTATGGATATCAAATGCCTCTAATAACTAGTAAGTATAATTTGAGAGCTGTGCAGTATCAGAACTGAATCCTCCAGCCTACTGTCTAGCCAACATAATGTCAAAATTTCAGCAGTGGGTCTCTCGACAAATAGTGCACTATGGCATAGGTCCTGTTCTTAGCATGCATTTATTGTAATTTCCTGCTTAATGCAAAGTCCTAAGCAATTGGAAAAAAGCACAGTAATTCCTGTATATAAGAAGAGTAAAACAATGGACCCACAACATTACAAACCAATATCCTTAACATTGGTTTGCTGCAGAATTCTTGAATGTATTTTCACTTTGATTTCCACGAGACAGAAAAGCTTCTGTTCACAAATCGGCACAGATTTAGAAATCATCGTTCGTGTGAAACTCGACTTGCCCCTTTCTCACAAGATATCCTGCAAATCACGGATGAAGGGAACAGGCAGATTCCACATTGTTATTTCCAGAAAGTGTTTGCCACAGTGCGCCACTGCAGACTGTTGATGAAGGTCTGAAATTACAGATTAGGTTTCAAGATATGTGAATGGCTCGAGATGACTTCTTGTGTAGTAGAAGCCAGAATGTCGTCCTTGATGGTGAGTGTTCATCAGAGGCAGGGGTATTGGGGTTATTCTCAGGAGTGCCCCGCGGAAGTATGATAGGACCACTCTCATTCTCTATACAGGGTGTTACAAAAAGGTACGGCCAAACTTTCAGGAAACATTCCTCACACACAAATAAAGAAAATACGTTATGTGGACATGTGTCCGGAAATGCTTAATTTCCATGTTAGAGCTCATTTTAGTTTCGTCAGTATGTACTGTACTTCCTCGATTCACCGCCAGTTGGCCCAATTGAAGGAAGGTAATGTTGACTTCGGTGCTTGTGTTGACATGCGACTCATTCCTCTACAGTAATAGCATCAAGCACATCAATACGTAGCATCAACTGGTTAGTGTTCATCAGGAACGTGGTTTTGCAGTCAGTGCAATGTTTACAAATGCAGAGTTGGCAGATGCCCATTTGATGTATGGATTAGCACGGGGCAATAGCCATGGCGCGGTACGTTTGTATCGAGACAAATTTCCAGAACGAAGGTGTCACGACAGGAAGACGTTCGAAGAAATTGATCAGCGTCTTAGGGAGCACGGAACATTCCAGCCTATGACTAAGCGACTGAGGAAGACCTAGAACGACGAGGACACCTGCAATGGACGAGGCAATTCTTCGTGCAGTTGACGATAACCCTAATGTCAGCGTCAGAGAAGTTGCTGCTGTACAAGGTAACGTTGACCACGTCACTGTATGGAGAGTGCTATGGGAGAACCAGTTGTTTCCGTACCATGTACAGCGTGTGCAGGCACTATCAGCAGCTGATTGGCCTCCACGGGTACACTTCTGCGAATGGTTCTCCAACATTGTGTCAATCCTCATTTCAGTGCAAATGTTCTCTTTACGGATGAGGCTTCATTCCAACGTGATCAAATTGTAAATTTTCACAGTCAACATGAGTGGGCTGACGAGAATCCGCACACAATTGTGCAGTCCCGTCATCAACACATATTTTCTGTGAACGTTTGGGCAGGCATTGTTGGTGATGTCTTGATTGGGCCCCATGTTCTTCCACCTACGCTCTATGGAGCATGTTATCATGATTTCATACCTGTGCTGCTAGAACATGTGCCTTTACAAGTACAACACAACATGTGGTTCATGCACGATGGAGCTCCTGCACATTTCAGTCGAAGTGTTCGTACGCTTCTCAACAACAGATTCGGTGACCGATGGATTGGTAGAGGCAGACCAATTCCACGGCCTCCACACTCTCCTGACCTCAACCCTCTTGACTTTCATTTATGGGGGAATTTGAATGCTCTTGTCTACGCAACCCCGGTACCAAATGTAGAGACTCTTCGTGCTCATATTGTGGACGGCTGTGATACAATACGCCATTCTCCAGGGCTGCATCAGCGCATCAGGGATTCCATGCGACGGAGGGTGGATGCATGTATCCTCGCTAACAGAGGACATTTTGAACATTTCCTGTAACAAAGTGTTTGAAGTCATGCTGGTACATCTGTTGCTGTGTGTTTCCATTCCATGATTAATGTGATTTGAAGAAAAGTAATAAAATAAGCTCTAACATGGAAAGTAAGCGTTTTCGGACACATGTACACATAACATATTTTCTTTCTTTGTGTGTGAGGAATGTTTCCTGAAAGTTTGGCCGTACCTTTTTGTAACATCCTGTATAGACTGGTGGTCCAAAACATTATGACCTGCTTAATAGCTTGTTTGTCCATCTTTGGGACAAAATACATCACTGATTCTGCGTATCAGGGATCAGACAGCTTGTTGTTAGGTTTGAGGAGGTATGAAGCATTAGATGTCTACACACAGGTCTTGTAATTCACGTAAATAACATATCACTGATTTGCATACGTGGTAATGATGCTCGATAGCGATCCAGATGGGTTCTTTAGGTTTACATCAGGCAAATTTGGCCACCAAGACATCAACGTGATGTCACTATAATGCTTTTCAAACCTCTGTAGCATGATTCTGGCTCTGAGACACAGACATTTATGCTGCTGAAAGATGACATCGCTGTCGGGGAAGACATCAAGCATGAAGGGACATAGGTGATTCACAGCTGTCGGCATGTCTTCGATTACTACATGCAAGTGTAGGAGAATGTCTCCGAAGCATAATGCTGCTCCCACCAGCCAGCATCCGTGGTGTGCTGCACATTTGGAGCTGCCATTCACCTCAATGATGGTTTTTGTGGAGACACCTATCAACGTAGTGTAGCAAAAATGGGATTCACCCAAAGAGCCAACATTTCCATTGATTGATGGTTTAATCCGAATGGTCCTGTGCCCACTGCAATCACAACTGATGATGTTGTTGGGTAGACATGTGAACATGTAGGAGTGGTCTGCTGTGGAGCTCCGTGTTCCAGAATTTACAATGAACAGTGTGCTATGGAACACTTGTGCGTGCACCAGCATTGTGCACTTTCAGCAGAGTTGCCACAAATCACCGTCTATTCTACATTGCAGCCAGACATGCCTCCAAACCCCAAGTACTGTGAAGAGTCGTGGATGTCTAACCATTTAGCACCTAGTGATAGATAGCACATGAACATTTGACCAGCATTGCCGCTTTTGAGATGTGTGTCACAGGCTCAGCATAATAATAATCTGCCATTTATCAAAATCACTTATCTCAACTGATTTCCCCATTTGCAGCCCATATCTTCCCTAAAGTGAGCCCCCATCTGTGTCTGCTCTATTTACATATTTTTGTTACCGCATCACATGCCCGCAATGCCACCAGGCAGCATCCAACTCGCAGTGGGCAGTGGTCATAATGTTTTGGCTAATAAGTGTACATTAAGGATCTGACAGCCAATGTGGTCAGCACTATGAGGCTGTTTGCTGATGACGCTATTGTGTATGAGCAAATGTCGCCATTGAGTGACTATAGGAGGATATAAGATGACTTAGACAAAATTTGTGATTGGTGAGATGAATGGAAGCTTACTGTATATATATAAAAAAAATGTAGGTTAATGGAGATGAGAAGGAAAAAAAAAATCCCATGATGTTTGAAAACAGCATCAGTAGTATGCTGCTTGACAGTCATGTCAATTAAATACCTAGGCATAATGTTGCAAAGCAGTAAGACATGAAACAAGCAAAATTGGTTGTAGGGAAGGCAAATGGCCAAATTGGTTTATTGCAAGAATTTTAGGAAAGTGTAGCTTATCTGTAAAGGACACAACACTAGTGTGACCCATTCTTTAGCATCGCTTGAGTGTTTGGGATCTGCATGACATTGGATTAAAGGAAGACATTGAACCAATTCAGAGATTTATCACCAGTAAGTTTGACCAGCACATAAGTATTTTAGAGATGGTTCATGAACTCAAATAGGAACCCCTGGAGGGAAGATGATATTCTTTTCACAAAAAACTATTAAACTATTTAGGTACCTCGTACTTGAAGCTGACTGCAGGACGATCCTACAGCCACCAATTTACAATTCATGTAAAGGCCACAAAGACAAGAGAAATTAGGGCTTGTACAGAGGCATATAGACTATCATTTTTCCTAGCACTATTTGTCAGTGGAACAGGACAAGAAATTACTAAGGTGGCTTGTGGGGTATGTACGTAATTTTAATCAGCATGATAGATACATTTTTGTACATGTTTACTTTCAAGGAACTTTGTTGTGCTGTTCTTTTTTAATAAAAACAAATACAAAGCTCGTGTGGGGTATGTACATAATTTTAATCAGCATGATAGAAACATTTTTGTACATGTTTACTTTCAAGGAACTTTGTTGTGCTGTTCTTTTTTAATAAAAACAAATACGAAGCTCGTGCTTATTCACTCCATTCCTGGCTGATGAAAGTATCTAATGTAATTATCATCTTTCTCATGTTCCCAGTACCTCGGAAACTCTCTGTCAATTGTATTTCTTTTTATTTGGCATTTATGGTGTGGACATCTTGGAATTCACGAGCATCTATTCTGTTATCAGAAACATTACATTCTCTTCAGACCATTCTGCTGCTCAAAGATCTTGAGTTGAAGACAAAAGTTCACTGATGAAACACCAGAATTTAGCTCTCTCTCTTCTGCTCTCACCAATGCAGAGACGATGGAGACTTCGTTTGACAGTTCATCGAAAGACTGATAATGGGCAGAACATGAGTGAACACCTGTGAATGCTAACCAGATGCAACAGAATGGTGTCTGCTTGTGCTCAGCTACTATTCAGAGCCACAGAGAATTCTTGTTCATTTGTGTCCGCTCCAGTGAAAAATGAGTTTCAGACTTGCAGTCCAGTCTTTTAAGTTTAGCAGGCAGATGGATCAGTCATGTTTTGGGCCAGTATGGTATACAGATGTCTGACACATCTCATTTCTAATGAGGCTATTTGAGGGCTGTGCAATATGATGATACGATCTTCGAATCTACTGTCCTGTCATATAGTCGACGTTTGGATGATCATTGGTTGTGTTTCAAGATGACAATGCACAAGTACACCATGGGATACGAATGATGGAGGAAATCAAAGTCAAAATGAGGGCAGCTCAGTCTGTATTATTGTAAAATATTAGGAGAGAGAGAGTCACGGACATGATATGCGAGTTGAGATGGTAATCACAAAAAGAAATACATTTTTGCTGTGGCAAGATCTTTTCACAAAATTCCAGTCTCCAACTTCATCCTCCAAATGCAAAAACATTTTCATTTTCATAGCACTCACCTTCATAGGGAAAAATGATTGTTATAATAAAACACAACAAATCAGAGATCACACAGAGCAATTTAAGTGTTACTTTTCCCCACACATTGTTCAAGAGTGGAACGGTAGAGAGACAGTATGAAAGTGGTTTAATAAATCCTCTGTCAGGCACTGAGCTGTGAAATGCAGAGTAGTCATATAGATGCAGACATTTCATATCCCATAAGCACGGTGGTTGTGGTGGTCTAGTGGGTAGCGCACTAGACTCCAATCAGGAGGTCCTGGGCTCGATTCCCCATAAAACATAAAAGGTGGGGATTTTTCCTTGTTCCAGTGACTGCAGGATGGCCCCAGGTGACGCCAACCTGCTATCAGATGACTCCTGGGGATATTTCCCAGGGGTAAAAGGAAGCTGGGGTGATAGGCCATAACCCTCTCCCTCCTAGTGCCACGGTGAACAAAGGCTGCACCCTACCTGCTGTCAGGACAACAGCCCAGTCACTGCCTGCCTTCATAGACCTTACTTTAACTTTTATGTTGTATGCGTCTGAACAATTACTTTAACACAGAACAAATACGGAAATGAACAAGACCAGAATAATTAACATATTCTGTTGGATTTTCTGTTGCGACTATATCATAAATTAAACAACAACAGAAAGACATCTTCAATCAATTTTCTAAAATTCATGACATAAAAGTATTGTATAAATCATTAAAACTCTACTGTACTCTATCAAAATTGTAATACTCCTGGGTAGATGCCAACATTAGCATGCAGCTAGAGCCAGTGTGGACATGGTTTTTAGGCTGTTGTCCACATCCGACTAGATGAATAGCAGACTGGTATGCACACCCCACATCAGTTACATGATCCTCAAACATTTTGAAAACATTCTCACACGTTCACACACGATAATATTAGATACATACAGATACAGGGTACATAACTTTCATCCTGGTGTGGGTTGGAAGGGAGGGAGGGGGGTGGGGAGGTGGCATGGAAAGGGCATCTGGCCACAATTTACCACTAATACTGCCAAATCCACATTAACATGCTGAGACTGTGATAGCAGGGGATAAAGACTAAGAAAAAGAGAAAGTAAAATGTATCAAAGTTGTGAGGTAAAAGTCTGTGCCCACTGCCAGAAGTAAATTCACTCCAGATTTAATGTTGCAACAGTGCATATGGAGTGCATGAAATGATCACATTTACAGATCAATACTGCAAATGCTTCTCAGCTAGCATGTATCAACCCGTGCCAAAACACACACATTAGTATGTGGTGTAGCCCTCACTTGTGACAATGCAGGCACTGACTATGGCATTCAGTCGATAGTACAGATGGCAAAAACTGTCCTGAGATAAATTATGTCACACATGCTCAATCTGTTCACATAGTTATGTAAGAGTTGTTGGTTGACAAGTTGCACGAGTCACTTCTCATCCCATGTTCCCACATGTGCTTGGTTGGAGACAAACTCGTAGAACATGCTGGCCCGGGAAGTCACTGCTCATCTTTCGGACAACACTGAGTTTCATGGGCAGCGTGTGGGTCAGCACTATACTGTTGGAACAGTACATTACCTTCCAGTTGCAAGAATACAAAAATAACGGGTGTAACATCATTCTGCATGTACCAAGTGCAGAAACACCACAGATGAATGAGAGTTGTAGTTTATCGCACCCCAGACCATAAGGCCTGGGGTGGGGCCACTGTATCTTGGACGAATGCACTCTACAAGAGAGTGCTCACCAGATTTATGTCATTTGCTGATACGACCATCACTTGTGTGCGAGCAGAATCTGCTTTCATCACTTACGACCATGGCGTGCCATGCCATCCTCAAAGAGATCTTCTGATGGCACCACTCGAGCCATGCATGTCAGTGCTGAGGCACGATTGGAAGACGGGATAGATGTGTGCACGTCCGTAATGCAACTGGCAATAACTGCTGCGCAACAGTTTGTGTTGACACATCTGGGGCTCACAAGACCTTTTATCTGTGCTGTGGTAGCCGTACGATCTGCACCTGCTCCCCTTTCAGTACAACAATCCTAGTGAGCATCTGTGCTGTGTGGATGTCCAGAACGTCGACTACGTGTGTGAGAATGTTCACGTGACTACTGATACTAGCAACGTTGCATAACTGACGCAGCATGTCCAACTTGTGTGGCAATTCCCCCGAAAGGACCATCCTGCCACTCGGGAGCCCACAATTTGACCCCTTTTTAAACTCACTCGTTGGCCATAAGAATCACGAGTGTGCCTTCCTGGCATGGTTGCCTGCTTGCTTCACATGTCTGCATCACACTGGCTGTGAGCATTTCCTATGAAAGGGTAGACACATATAGCACTCTGATAGCTATGCCATTACACTATCTGTTGGTGGATGACACTGAAACCATTGCCAGTACATCTACTATTCCCAGGTGACATGTGTTGTCATCAGAACAAAATTGACATTGTATTTCCAGGTGTACAATATAAGCTGTATCAGCAGAAACATGTGACTAAAAAGATGCTAGCCTTACATTATTCTTGCACATTATCATTATCTTTGATGTTAATATAACAAGAAACATGAAAAATGCAATATCGAAGGTGAAGTTCATGGGAGAGATCTATGAACCGTTCAAAGTAAAGACAGGAGTGAGGCATGAGGATGGCCATCACCTACTCTATTTAACTCAGTTTTGGAGAAAATAATCAGGACATGGGACAAAAGAGACAGATGGGTGAAGACTGAACCGTCGCCCTCCAAGTGCCGTGCCAAACAAAGACTGCACTCTACGTGTAGTCAAATCATGTCACACACCACACCATGGCTTGCGGAATATATATGCACATGTAGATAAAATGTCTGGCCTTTGCTGATGATATAGCCATCATAACAAATAACAGAAAAGAAGACGAAAAAGCTCTACAAACTCTTTATCAAATCTCAGTCAAAATGGGACTACAAATCTCACATGAAAAAAACTTGTACATTGACACAATGTAAAGAGACAGACACCCACTGGTAACAAAGTATGAAAAGATATCACATGAAGAAAGTTTCCAGTGCCTGGAAGAGATTACACAGAAAATGGGACTGAACTCAACATCCAATGAAAAAAGAATCACAAAACTACATAAAGTATTCAGACTTATATGGAACAATTATAACAAGTTTTTCCATCAATGCCAAATTAAGACACTGTAGTACAGTAGTTACCATAGGCCTTGTACACCTCAGAACAACAGCAATGAAGGGAAGAATAAAAATCAAAGAGATGGAAAAACAGAAGGAAAGATCTACAGGCCAGTTCAGAGACAGGGGATCTGGATAAACATATTGACAAAAGAACTGTACAAATACAAACAGAGGATTAAAAACAACACCAGGTAAAGAAGGACAAATTTCTAGAGACACATACAAATTATGCACAAAAACAGACTTACCAAGAATATTTTTAATATAGTTATGACTAATAAAGTGAAAACCAACTGGGTATAGGAAACCATGGAGGACCTCAAGAAACTAAAAATCTCCACAGAAGACATCACAGACAGGAAAAAATACAGAGTAAAAAACTTGGAAACAGAAATTTCAGCAGATATTGAAAGAGAAGGAAATGGGGAAGAACGGTACAGAAGAGAGGAAGAAGAATCACAATGAATATATGAGAAGTTTTTGAAAGACAAATGAAAGAGACAGAAAAAAAGCCTTCAAAATTGATGGTGCTTTACTGCTCTCCTTTAGGGGGTATTAGTTAACAATAATTCAATATAATAATAATAATAATAATAATAATAACAATAACAATAACAATAATAATAATGACACTGTCTCTGTCTCAAGAAACTGATCTTCGAAGATCAGCTGAAGTTATCTCCCATGTCTTACTCTGCCTCTGTCCATGTGAATAACAGTAAAATTTAGGCTTATTTGGGAAAACAGCATCAAAGAAATTGTTTATTACAAATGGAACAACAGTATTATAGATTACACATGACAAAGATTTATTGTCACAAATTGATGTTATCACCACTCTTGATAAATCCTGTTAATACAGTACAATAAAAAATAACAACACCCGATAAATCTCTGTACACACGCCACATTACCACAAGTGAAAACTACATGGAGTGGAAACAGAGGGAGATACTACGACGCAAAATTGTTTCCATCTTATGACCTTTTTGTTGTTGCTGTGGTAGTCTAAAGATTGGTTTGCTGCAGCTCTCAATACTAATCTATCCTGTGCAAGCCTCATCACCTCCACCTCCACATATCTATTACAACACCCACCCATTTAAACCTGCTAGTTGTCGTGAAGTCTTGATCTATTTCTACAGTTTTTATACCCCTTCCCTTCCAACACACACACACACACACACACACACACACACACACACACACACACACACACACACTAGCCACCAAGGAAGAGCCTACAGCTTTGATTCAACCCCCCCCCCCCCCCCAGTCATACCCTCATACCTCCCTAACTATGCTTTGTTCATTACTCCATCTTCCACAATCGCAACGAATTCCTCCATCATCCATGAGATATATACATCCTAAACACCAATCCTGTAAAACTGTTGTCAACCTTTCTGCCACAACTCTTAGCCCAGCAGAAGTCTTGGTACTTTCTAAAGGCCTCACCTTTAGCCCAAAACCTAAATTCAAGTGTGCTGGACTTGTAAAGGACCTTCTTTCCTTACCTAATCTCTGCAGTGGAAATTTCTTCAATGTGCATTAGGGAGGTATGAGGGTATGACTGGAAGGGGGGGGGGGGGGTGTGTTGAATCAAAGCTGTAGGCTCTTCCTTGGTGGCTAGTGTGTGTGTGTTGGAAGGGAAGGGGTATAAAAACTATAGAAATAGATCAAGACTATGCTCCAAACTGAATGCTGAAAGGCATAATCAGTCTTAAATGATGATGATGATGCATCCCACTAATAACAGTCAACAAAAACCTCACATAGAACCCTGCTTAAAACAGTTCCAGCCTCCCTCCCACCCTGAACCTCCCATTCCAGCCAGTCATCTCTTGGTTATCTTTCAGGAATTCGTCACTTCTAACCCGGCCTTACTTTCCTTTCCTAAATCCTCCCTAATGAGACCAACATCACTCCTATGTAACACACAGCTACCCATATCCTGAAAATTAATCCGTGCCTTATCATCTTTCCCACAGATAAAAGCTTCATCACAGTGTTCATGAATCATAGTGACTATGTGGCTGAGAGTCTTCACCAACTTTCTAACACCTCTGCATACAAACCTTACAACCATGATCACATCCTAGAATTCCAAGACTCCAGCAGCTCTCCAAGACCTTAAGTCCATCACATAACCTGACTCCTGGATCAATCTCCCTCCTCACACCACTCCTTCCTTTTTACCTATTCGCCAAACTACACAAACCCAACTACACAGGTCTCTCCACTTGTCCAACCGTGGCTGGGTACAATCCTCCCACTGAACATCACATGCAAACCATTGTCTGTAACCTCCCATCCTACAGTGAAGACAATGCTCACTTCCTTCACCGCCTTTCTGCAGTTCCTGTTTTGCTACCACATGACTCCTTGCTGGTTACTATGGATGCAACATCATTTTACAACATCGCCCATGCCCATGGCCTCACTTTCCAAACATCCTCCTGATACCAAACCCACCACCTCTTTCCTAATCCCCTTACCCTATCACATCCTGAACCACAATTATTTCACTTTTGAAGACCAAGTCACGGGGTGAAATGCCTAAAGCTCGCACCACAAGTATGAAGTGCTATTGATTTGCGGCTTTGACAGAATGGATTGGTAGTCAGGGACTCATTATTGTTACCCAATCAACAGATTCTAAACTCCATACACCCCAACATCAAATTCACTATGGAGACTGAAACGGAGGGTAAATTACCTTTCCTTGACGTCTTGTTCAAGAAAAGGGCTGACGGCACCCTAGGTCATGGGGTGTATCGGAAGGCTACGCACACTGATCTGTATTTGCATGCAGACAGCTGCCACCACCCTTCACAGAGGAATGGGGTACTTAAAACTCTAGTACATAGGGCGCGCACTATCTCTGACGCAGAGAGTCTACCCCAGGAATTGGAACATCTGAGAACTGTATTTCGAAAAAATGGGTACTCAGAGTGGCAGATTCAACGTGCTCTCTGCCCAACCACTGCAGCACAACCTGTTGAGATGGATGAAGTCACGAGGGAGGAGGTAGGCACTGCATTTATTCCATACACAGGCGCACTCTCGGGGAAAATCGCCCGCATTCTGAAGAAACACCGGGTCGGAACTGTGTTTTGTCCTCCAAATAAAACTCGTGCACTGGTGGGGAGCGCCAAAGATGACCTCGGTTTGAGGAAGGCCGGCGTGTACCAGATTCCGTGTCAATGTGGCAAGTCGTATATTGGTCAGACGATGCGTACCGTCGAGGATCGATGCCGTGAACACCAGAGGCACACTCGGCTGATGTATCCGAGCAAGTCGGCGGTCGCTGAACATTGTTTGTCGGAAAATCACGCCATGGAGTATGACCGCACGAGGATTCTGGTACAGACGTCGAAATACTGGGACAGCGTTGTTAGAGAGGCCATCAAAATTCGCACCAATGACGACCTCATAAACCGTGACTGTGGCTATAATCTTAGCAAGGCTTGGGAACCAGCGATCGGGTTAATCAAGAGTAAATCGAGCAGACGTATAGTTGTGACGACCACGGCGGACAGAGCCATCACACCGACGTCATCTCAGACGTCGTCGCAATCTGTTCCACTGCGCGACCGTGGCGCTGGGCGCGGACGGCGGAGGGAGCGCGCCGCGGGCGGAGGGTATTTAAATCGGCCGCCGCCGCGACCGAACCCAGTTCCCTCTGAGCAGCCATAGCGTACGGATCTCCGTGCCGGCACGTTCACAGGAGCTCAGTCCGTCAGTTCACCTGATCATGGCGACGTGTTTGATCGCCGAAATATTGTGCCCGTTGGACACTATAGACCGGCAGCATACCCGTGGATATTTTGATTACTTATAAAAATATTCAGACTTAGACTATAATCAAATACAGAGAGAGAAAATATTCTAACTAAAGAGATATAGCAGCCATAGGCAGAAACAAATAAAAAAACTGATACTAATCTTAGCTTTGAGGACCAAAAGTTTCTTCAAGTGGAAAACGTAAAAAGAGAAATGAGACTGTTCAAGAATTAAGGATGAAAATTCAGGATCTTGAGTCAAGGAAGATGGATGGTTAAATGAATGAAAAAACTAGACTGGACATGATGAAATTCAGTTGCGAAAGAGCAGCAGATGATGTAATTTTAAATGCTGAGAAATAAGATCTCTTCAAGAGGAGCCACCAAAAGGTCAAATAAGTGAAGAACAAGCTGAAAATACCGGTAAATGGGCTAAAATGGCGGCAAATAGATAAAGGAAACAGAAAGAAAGTGCTGAAGAACAGGCAACCAAACAACAACAAAAGCAACAACAATAATAATAATAACAGCACATTTTGACACGTTCCATATCCTTGTGATTGACTCACTAACTGGATCTACGGAACAAGAAATAAATAAATAAATAAATAATAAATAAATTGTAGCAATATATAATAGCAGTCCCACAACATCTGGAGGAACATTTTCCACTAACAGAGCAATAAATTCATGAAGCCATCAAATCATTCCAAAACTTCAAAGCAACAAATGAAGACTCCACTACAGCAAAATTATTGAAATAGTGAGAACACACAAATGATCTAAAACTGCTGTTTGAGAACATTTGGAAAGCTGAAGAGATTATGGAAAGCATTAATCCACAGCTATGAGAAAATGTCAACAATTGCAGAGATGCCTCACTTCTGCCAGTGGTACACAAAATATTATCAAAAATTCTCTGGACAGAGTTGTAGAAACTTTAGACAAATAACTGGGAGAATCTCAAGGAGCTCTAGAAAGGGAAGACCCTGCACAGAACAGATGTTTATTAGAAAATCGATAATTCTCCACAGACTGTTAATCACCAAAACTATAATAGTATCATGTATTGGTTTCAAGAAAACATTTGATTTGGTAGGCAGAGAAATTATAGGTAAAATCATCAAAGAATTTTGTGTTAAAGCAAACATAATCCTCAAAACACTAGCAAATAGGATGACTGAAGCTAAATTTATGGGAGAAGTATCTCAACCATTTGAAATAAAAACTGGTGTTAGACAAGGGGACAGTTTATCACCTTTACTGTAACACTGCATTCTAGAAAAAATAGAAAGTATCTGGAATTTGGAGAAAAAAAAATCACAAAATTGAACCAATAATTTTAGGACGAAAAACAAATGGAATTAAGGTAAACTGCCTGGCTTCTGCAGATGATTCTGATATACTTTCAAAAAATCTGACAGACAGTTATTGAAAGAAATCTTTTGGAAGAAATAGCAAAGAGAGCTGGTCCCAAAATTTCAGCCAAAAAACAACATTGATGACAATTTCAAGCAATGCATCAACATTCTTAGAAAAACAAAAATGTAAAATAGCATTAGTAAGTAAATTTAAATATATTGGACAAACTGTGCAACAAAATGGACTAGAAGAATTAACAGTAGATGCAAGAGTCAGCAAACTGGAGAGAGCAAATCGTTTGACAAAGGATATTTACAACAAGAAATGTACAACTAAAAAAACAAAACTAAAACACTATCCCACAGTGGTATGACCAGGATGTTTATATGGATGAGGATGCCTAATGATGAACTATAAGCTGGACAGAACAGAGGTTCCTCAAAGGAGCATTATTAGAAAATAATGGTTGCAATACAAGCTACAGATGGCTGGAAAATGAGAAGTAATGAGGAGATCTACAAAAATTTTGAGAAAATATCAGAAGTAATGGCTAAAAGAAGATTAATCTTTTTTTAGAGACCTCTACTGAATGAGTAGTTCTGGAAGAAGGAATCAGTGATAGCATGGATTGCAGAAATAAGAAAGAAACAACATCAAACAATCAGAAATAATAGAAAGAAACCTTTTTACAGATAAAATACTGAATTTAAAAGGATCATCACCTCTCCAAGATCAAAATTAATTTCATCCCTCTCAATAAGACCATGAAAACCGGAAATAAAATTCATAAATATGATATTGCGAAGCTCAAAATCAATCAAAACATATTGGAACAATGCCACCAGTAAGTGACAGTTGAATCCCATAAATGGGCAGACATTGCCTCCATGATCCAACAAGCAGCTAATACTACAATCCTGACAGCTAAAAAGAGGAATCATACATGGTGGAATGAGGTTTGTGGTGAGGTGGTGGCCCAAACAGCAAGTGCATGGAAAAAGTGGAACTCTACCAGGAGACCTGATGATTTTGATGTATTCCATGAAGTTCGAAAATATGCAGCCAGAACTCTATGAAGGGCTAAGCAATTGCATGAGAAACAGCAGTTAGAACAGATCGATCAACGTTTCCAGATAAACAATGTCAGAGACTTCTATCAGACGTTCAAATCGAATTTGAAAGGATACCGAGCCCCTAGTTTTTGTTTTAGAGGCGAAAATGAAAAGCTCAGTGTTGTGTACATAGTTCCGCGTATTAAGCGCTTACAAATTTCCCACTAGAGTGCGCCCCGCTAGGCACAACAGCGCAGGCGCAGTGCTCGTCCATCTCCGCACGACGAGATGGCGCTGCCATAGAGACGGACCAAATTCTGCTTCCACTAATCCACGTATTAATATGAAACGCAGCCAATGAGATTGCTGCTAACATAGAACACTTTCTCCTCACGCATCACACTCGCGCAGTGATACATGAATGTGCGAGGTATTATAACGAGTGTAAAGACCTTCGATCAGTCAGTCTGCATTTGTCTGCACCAGTTTGCATTAGTCTGTACCAGTCTGCATTAGTCTGTACCAGTCTGTACGAGTTTCACAATTGTCTATATCAGTCCATAGTCAAGATTCAGTCTGCACCTAATAAGATTACCATATTCCTGTACATAGCCATGAAGATAAATGTATAGACACTTTTGTCAAGTATCCGAGATATATGTGAGAATAAGATTAAGGTACCAATACCAAAGGAACTTCAGATTGTCAATTGTAAATAGCATCCAGAACCAAGTTAAGTAATTTTTATATTTGTTATTATTTTAATAAATGTGTGTGAAAATTAATCAAGTTCTGTTTAAAGTTGGTCACTGTCAATCTGCAACTCTAAGCATGCAAGTGGCATTTCTATCGTCTGACCTAATGGCAAAAGATAAACACGCCATGATAAGACCACGAGACATATTGCTGACACTCGATTACTTCATTATAGCAACAAGTCAAATAATCTGATGGTGTGTGTACTGAAGGTCTTACAGTATGCACACCACACTCGGCCTGACCAACAAAGAAAACTGCAAGATCATGTCTTGTTACTTTGGAAACCTACTTAATTGTGATGAAGCGAAAGAAAGATTCCCTGTATGTGCCCCAATCCACAAACTACCCCTCATCTCCATCTAGTGAAGAGGAGACCAAAGAGATCATCAACAACTTTAAGAATAATAAGGCAGCTGGAGAGGATTCAATAGTGGTGGAACTACTGAAGCTGGCAAATAATGAAACTCTAGATATACTAGTCCAACTTTTTGAGGAGATCTGGAGAGCTGGGATGATACCAACTGAATGGCAGTCAGCTTTAATCCATTGTCTACACAAAAAAGGTGATAAATAGAATGTCAGTAACTATAGGGGTACCTCATTAGTATCTGTTCCATATAAGATTCTCTCCAAAGTGATACAGAATAGAATAGAAGATTATTGTAACCAACTGATTGGGGACTATCAAGCTGGTTTCCGAAAGGGCGATTCTTGCACAGAACAGATCTTTAACCTGAAGAACATCATCAGGTACAAAAAAAAATGGAAGAAATAACTATGTGGTCATGTTTGTTGATTTTCAGAAAGTATATGACTCCATCAACTGACAGGCATTAATGAATATTTTGGAAAAGTTTGGGGTGGATAATACATCAAGAAAGCTGATCAAACAAACTCTTACTAACACAGTGTCAAAAATTAAATTTATGGGTGAGGTATCTGAACCCTTTACAATCAGAACGGACATATGATGAGGAGATGGACTATCCCTCTCCTTTTCAATTGTGTCTTGGAAAAGGTCATTCGAGAGTGGAGAAAGTTATTAGCCCAAGAAGAAACAAATGAAGAGTGGTTCAAACTTGGTCCTAAGAACAAAGGGGTGTGCATTGACTGCTTAGATTTTGCGGCTGACCTGGCCATTTTTGCTAACAACATAGAGTCAGCAGTCAACAAGATAAATAGGCTGTCAGAAAGTGCTGAAAAAAGTTAGACTCCAGATCTCTATTCAAAAGACAAAATATATGACGAACATCTGTGACGGACCTGAATGGATGATAACCAACCTGGGAAAAAATCGGATGAGTTAAGAATTTCAGGTATCTCGGTGAAGTCATCCACCAGGAGAATGGATTAAAAGAAGAAGCAACTGTCGGGATGAGGAAGTTAGACCAAGCATACCAACTGACAAAGAATACTTACAACAAAAAGTCTATGAGTATATGGGCCAAGTTACAACATTATAATACAGTTGTAAAACCTGAGGGCATCCAAAACTTTGACCACGAATAGACAAGGTCAAGCTGAGCGGCTGGAAAAGCGTGAGTGTAGGATATTAAGGAAAATCCTAAGGTAATAGATGGGTCGATGGACAATGGCGAATGAGAGCAAATGAGGACTCGTGCAGCAAGACAGAACCTATCACAGCATCCATTACGAAGAAATGATTGTTATTTTATGGTCATCTCATGAAAATGGACGGTGATCGACTAACAAAAAGAATACGGAGTTTCATCCTATCTAAGAAAACGAGGCTGAGAGGGTTCAAAGAATGTGAAAAAGATCTTAAGCAGATTGGTATCTCAGAGAGAAATTCCTGAAAGGAACAAATTTAGAAGATTGGTGACCAACTACCAAGGTTTTAACATGGCATCAACATCCGAAAGACAGTGAGGACCATTATCTGAAGAGCATAAAAAGGCACTTCTTGGAGGGGCTCAGAAGATACTGGCAGGAATTCAAAGCTGGAGCAAGAACAAGACCTGGACACTAGAGTGAAGTCGGCTATTACCACGCAGTCCGTAGAGACTCTCTTCGATATAAAAAATAAATAAATAAAAATAAAAGGCTTTCGATGCAGAAGAAATAGGGGATTGAGAACAACACGAATAGAATAAAGGGGGAAAAACATGAGTAGGAGATGGACGAGTACTGGAAAAACAGGAGACGACAAGGGAAGAAGAAGAAGTGAAGTTATTACATGACGAGAGATGGTGACTGGATTTGATTTGATTCAGTTTTCGTTACATACACCGAAAAAATGAGATGATTCTCGAGGGTGTGGAACATGTCAGAATGTATAACACAAAACATTTTAATATAATGAATACTACCCTGATCATTTGTCACGAGATTGTCAAAATAGGTGAATACAGTACAGTAAACTGGAAAAGCTAATATTTACAGAATTAATACGCTGTCAGAATGAAACATTGTTATGCACTATTAATAAATTTATCATACACAAAATACCTAATACTGACTGTTGCAACCAAGTGCTGTCAAAACTTAAATCTAACATATTTTTACTTACGCTGGCCTAACAGTCTCTGTTAGGATATTCATCTATAGAGTAGAAGGCATTGCCTATCAAAAAGTCATTCAAACTCTGTTTAAACTGTGCTTTATCTGAAACCAAGTTTTTAATGGTTGCTGGTAATTTATTGAAAATGTGTGTTCCTGAATATTGGACCCCCTTTTGGACCAACATAAGTGATTTTAGGTCTTTATGTAGATTGTTCTTATTCCTAGTATTGATAATATGTATTGAGCTATTTGTTGGAAATATAGATATATAACTTGCAACAAATTTCATTAAGGAGTAAGTATACTGAGAAGCAATGGTTGGAATTCAAAGTTCCTCGAATAGGTTCTACACGATGTTCTTCAAAGACTGGTCCCAGATACTCCATTGCACCATTCACTGAACCTGATAACCCCGAGCCGTCAGTAACAAAAATTAAGTCTTGCTTAAGAGATTTACAACACTACATGCACTTGTTACCAAAGTCTCATGTACTTTTAGAGCTATCTGTTCCACTTCCTTTTTGGCCCCACTTATCTCTGTCTTCACTATATCCCATATAGTTCTTATTTTGTTGCCCGATACAATTATCTTTTTCTCTTAACAAAGCTACTTCGATTTCTGGATTACTTGCTTCAATATTTTGCAGTATTCTTTGTAATGCATTACAATGCTAATATCAGAAATGTTCCTAGATAGTAGATACAGTCTCCTTTTTGCCCCACATGATATCTTTATTCCTTGTGTAATCCATGGTTTATCTTTTGACTTCTGTGTGATTTGAGTTACCTTTAGAGGAAAACAATTTTTGAATGAGGAGGTAACTTTATTAATAAATGCTTTGTATTTTCCATTTGAGTCAGGTAAACATCTCTCCAGTTCATGTCTTTGAGGAATTTCCTGAATTCCTCAATTTCTGGCTTATTTATTATCCTCCTGTACTCAGATTTAATATTTTTTTATCCTGACAAGTTTCAACATTTAACACAAGATGCTGCACGTCGTGATCAGATAGTCCATTTACTATTGGTTTTGTGATATGACTTTTTTCCCCTAGATTTGTTCATAAAGATATTATCAATAGCAGTCTCAGAACATTTACATATCCTAGCTGCAAAGTTCACCGTAAGAACTAAATTGAATGATAGTGTTAAAAACACCAGCAACCACTATTTCCTCTTTTTTTTCCACACACACAAGCCATTCCTTTCGCTTTGTGAAATGAAGCACTGCCTAGTTCCAAAACACAGGACTACTATGACAAGGTGAAATGTTCTCAGAGTGCTACATGTATGATAGTAAATGTAATCTGCACTATAGTTGTTTTCTGAGTAGTTATGCTGTGTGTGTTTCATTCAATCAGATGAAATGGAATAAAATCATCAATTTATTTATTTGGGCTCTTTATCACCAAGATACATTCAATGTTGGTTGAGGTTCATCTTTTGAATTCACTCCAGTGTAGATTGTCAAAATTTTATCAGTTGTCAAAGTACTTGTAACACAGTTTCCGAATTTACTGCCATCCAGGAAAGTCTCGCACTCAAATTATTCTCAGCGACTGAGAGCTGGCTGAAACCCAGAGTAGAAAGCTCTGACATGTTTAGTGATTAATGGAATATATATCAGAAAGGCAGGTTAGACACTGTAGGAGAGGGAGTGTTCATTGTCTCTATTGAGGTCAAAGCTGATTGTGACAGTGAAGTTATCTGGTTGCGTATAACAAGTCTACGTGAAATCACGTTAATTAATGGATGTTTTAATCAGCCACCCGGTTCTGCTATGACAGTTTTGGAGCCATTCAAAGAAAGTCTACAGACAGTAGCACGTAAATACCTAGATCTTGCAATACTAGTTGGAAGTGAAGTTAGCCTACTGAGTATAGATGGTAGCCTATGGCTTCATTGCAGGGGGTGCAGTCAATCTTGTGAAGCACGTTTGAATGTGGTTTTCGAAAATTGTCTTGAGCACCTAGTTTGGCACGCCACATGCAATGGAAATATCTTAGACCTTGTAGTTACAAACAGGCCAGATATCATCAATGACTTCAGCATAGAGATGGGGATTAATAATCATGATAACATCATAACAACTAAGGTTACAAAAATTAATAAATCAGTCAAGAAGGCTAGGAAAATGTTCATGCCAGAAAGAGCAGATAAGCAGATGTTAGCATCTCACTTAGACAGAACTGACATCACTTAGTTCCATTAAGATGGACGTAGAGAGATTATGGGCAAAGCTTAAACAGATCGTGAATTGCACTCTCAACAAGTCTGTACCTAGTAAACGAATTAAGGATGCAAAAGAGCCACTGTGGTTTAACAATGAAATTCAGAAAATACTGAGGAAGGAAAAGCTACTGCACTCTTGGTTCAAAAGAGAATGCCAAATGGCAACAAGGAAAGGTTACTACCACTGTCATACCTCAGCAAAAGATCTGGCTGAGAAGCAGGGGAAATTATTGTCCTATGTAAAATCACTAAGTGAGTCAAAGGTTTCCATCAAGTCACTTGACCAGTCTGGTGTGGCAGTAGGAGATAAATGTTTTAAATTTTGCATTTAAGAAATCATTCATGCAAGAGAATCATATAAACATACTGTCATTTGCCAATAGCACAAAGACACCTAACAACAATCACCACAAGAGGCCAGTGCTAGTGCAAGTTGTTCACATGGTATTCGTTGGACTGTTGCCTGTAAACACGTGCCATGTCAGTGCTCTTGGAAGAGAGCTGTGGCAGTGACACGGCTCTGTTGTTGTTCCTGTGTAGTGATCTGCAAAGATGGGACGGTACGTGACAGGTGGGGGGGGGGGGGGGGGGGGGGTCGGGTCGAGATTCAAGCAGTGATTAAGTACTTCATAAAGAAAAGTATGAAAGCGAAGGACATTCATGCCAATTTCCGGAATACACCAGGGGACTCTGCTCCTCTGTCTTCAACTGTTGCCAAGTGGATAAATGAATTTAAATTTGGTCAGGAGAGCTTAGATGATGATCATCCATGAATAGGTCAGCCAAGATGTGTCACTACTCTAGAAATCATTGCAAAAGTGCGCATAATGATCAAGGAGGATCACCAATTTAGAGTGCATGAAATTGCTCTCGCTTGCCAGATGTCATCTGAAAGGTATTCACAAGATGGGTGCCGCAACTCTTGACGCTGGGTCAAAAATGCATGAGAATGGACATATCACAACAATGTTTGGCCTGTTTTAGGAGAAACAAACAAGATCTTTTGTGCTGGTTTGTGACCACGAGGAAGCTTTGGTTTACTACTATACCCCAGAGACAAAGCAACAATCAAAGCAGTGGAAACATGCTGAATCTCCGCCGCCAAACTCCTTCAGCGGGGAAGGACATGGCGTCAGTGTTCTGGGATGCACCACCAAATTCCTTCAGCGGGGAAGATCATGGCATCAGTGTTCTGGGATGAGAAGGGGATTCTGTTTGTACATTATCTCCCCACTGGGCAAACAATTAGTGGAGAATACTATGCTAACCTTCTGGACAAATTGCAACAAAAGATATGCAAAAAAGGCCAGGTTTAATAAGGAAGAACGTCATCTAGCATCAAGCCAATGCACGCTCGCACGCATGTGCCAATGCCATGGTAAACTTACACAAACTAAGGTATGAATTGTTGCCACACGTGCCTCTTCCCTAAACTGAAAATTTTTCTTTGTGGATGAAGATTCACTTAAATGAAGAATTGATAGCCTGAGTTGACAACTATTTTGTAGGCCTGGAGGAAAATCATTGTCGAGATGGGATCAAGGTATTGGAACACTGTTGGACCAAGTGAATTAATCTACAAGCAGGGTACATTGAAAAACAAAAAAGTTTCAGTGACATAAGTACTTTTTTTCTATTCTGTTTCAAGAACTTTTCAAGCCACCCTCGTAAGCATCCCTGACACCTGAAATAATTAAAAACAAATAAGTCGCCAGTTGCAGATGGAATCTCAATTTGGTTTTACAAAGAGTGCTATATGGCACTGGACCCTTACTTAGCTTGTATTTATTGTGAATCTCTCACCCAGCAGAAAGACCTAAGCAACGGGAAAAAACTACAGAGGCGTCTCCTGTATATACGAAGGGCGAAAGAACAGACCCGCGAAATTACAGACCAATACCCGTAACATCAGTTTGCTGCAGAATTCTTGAACATATTCTGGGTTTGAATCTAATCAGTTTCATAGAGACCAATAAGTTTATGTCCACAGATCAGTACAAAGCATTGCTCATGGGCAACTCAGCATGCTCTTTTGTCATACGACGTCTGTTCAAAAAATTCCAGAACTTTGTCCACAAAATTTTCTATGCTTATCTTTTAGTTACTATGGATTGTCTCCTTCGAAATACTCTCCTCCACAATTGATACACTGCTCCCAATATAATTTCCACTTCCAGGAGCAGTCTTGACACACCTCTTGCTGGGTCGCATAAAGTGCCGACTGCGAATTTTCTTTTATCTCATCTACCATTGCAAAACTTCATCCTTTTCAACTTTGGAAATAAAAAGAAGTCTGCAGGGTCATACTATTCTCGCAAGGAACATCTCATTCTCATTTGTGAGATCCAAAAAGTTTTTTTGGTCTTGACTCATGAGCCGTGGAATGAACTTGGCGGCAACACAATGCATTCCAAGATGCTGTGTCATTTCATAACATGATCCAATTGAAATGTTACATTCTTCTACAATCTCTCGGACAGTGAATCTTCGACTGGCACACACAATTTCGTTGACGTTCCTGACACAAGCGTCATCAGGGGACATCTAAGAGTGTCCTGAACAAGGATCATTTTTGACTTTTGTAAAGCCATTTTTAAAACGTGTGAATAATACGTAACACCGAGTATGGCTTAAGCACTCATCGCTATAGGCTCCCTGCATCATTTGGTGTGTCTCTGTAAAGGTTTTCTTGAGTTTCACACAAAATTTAATGCAGATGCATTGCTCCTCTAACTTTGCCATCACAAAATTCACAAACCCAGATTCCATATTTCTTGATTTCCGAGAAGCATTTGACATAGTGCCTCACTGCAGACTCTTAACAAAGGTACAAGCACATGGAATAGGTTTCCAGACATGTGAGTGGCTCAAAGACTTCTGAAGTAATAGAACCCACTACATTATCCTGACGGTGAGTGTCCATCAGTGACTAGGGTATCATTAGGATCGTTCCAGAGATGCGTGATAGGAGCGCTATTACTCATATTTTCTATGTGCATAACTGATCTGATGGACGAAGTGGACAGTAATCTGTGGTTGTTTGCTGATGATGTTGTGGTGTATGGAAGGTGTCATCGTTGAGTGATTTAGGAGGATAAAAGATGACTTGGACAAAGTTCCCAGTTGGTGTGATAAATGACAGCTAACCCTAAATGTAGAAAAATATAAGTTACTGCAGATGAGTTAGAAAAACTAATCCATAATGCCAGAATCCAGCATTAGTAGTGTCATGAATGAAGAAGTCACATTGTTTCAATATCTGGACATAATGTTGCAATGTGATATGAAATGGAACAAACTTGTGAGGGTCATGGTAGGGAAGGCGAAAAATCATCTTTCGTTTGTTGGGTGGATTTTACAACAGTGTGGCTCAGCTGTGATGGACATCACATATAGGGTGCTAGTGTGATCTCTTCTTGAGTACAGTTTGAGTGTCTGGGATCCGCAAGGGGTCGAATTAAAGCAGACTTTGAGGTAATTCAGAGGCAGGATACTAGATTTGTTAACAGTAGGTTGAAACCACAACATACAAGTATTATGGAGATGTTTCTGGAACTCAAATGGGAAGCCCTGGAGGGATTTTGAGGAACACTGTGCTGACTGCAGAACAATTCTGCTTGCACCAACATACATTACGCATAAGGACCACGAAGATAAGAGACGACAAATTAGGACTCATAGAGAGGCATATAGACATTCACTTTCTCCTCACTCGATTGGCAGATGGAACGGGAAAGGAACTGACTACAGTCGAATTAAAATTACTTGATAGTTGGCACTTCAAACGCCAATAAGAGTAGTCAGCGTCACACTTGAACTGTCTGCTGTTGCCAAACTCCACCAAA
This sequence comes from Schistocerca piceifrons, assembly GCF_021461385.2. Lineage (NCBI taxonomy): Eukaryota > Metazoa > Arthropoda > Insecta > Orthoptera > Acrididae > Schistocerca > Schistocerca piceifrons. The sequence goes on from NC_060149.1 coordinate 958,775,388, forward strand.
ATTGGCCAGTCACTTCCAATTCCTGGTTCAGCATTCTTTCTTGATGTATTTGTATCCCGAATTACAAGCCCGACACTTTTATTATGTATTTCATGACATGCGATAACTACACCAAAAACCACACACATTAACAATGCTAATGAAAGACACACATTTCATTCATAGCACTAACCAAACACTACCGAATAACTCAGCACAAGGTGTAATTCAGTATCATACATATAGTTATCATATTCACAGAGATCATCTTACATTAGATAAGCTTTTCACTACACTGCGTGAAACTGAAATTTTTAAGGTTACAATTCATAGTTGCAACTGGGTCACTACATTCACATATACAGTATAAATACTTCATGCAGTGCTGTGGCTTAGCACAATGGTTGGCAGATTAATCTAATGTGTAGCATGTCATAGGTTTGTATCTCATCAATGTAGCAAAATTTTTATTTCTAAATCTAACCAAAAGAGTGTGATTATTATTTTCATTCAATTAATTGGTTTAAATGTATTTTTTTATTTTTAATACTTTGCTGCATCATTTTTCATCATTGTTTTGACTGTTCTATTTGGTCTTATTTGTCTTCCTGTCATTATTTCTTCATTTGGAATCTGCCTCAGTCATCTATAATCCACGAACAAGTGCCCACACGGGCTGTTCACTGGTTTCTAACATGTCAGCATGAGCAGCTAGTGTAAGGATAGTTACAGGTAACAAATGACATGGAGAAATTTCAATTTGCTTTCAGCCCTGAAATTGAGTTTTTGTTGTCTTGAGTTTACCCTTAGGGGTTAGCTTTAATCACCATGAACAAAGCGATCATGATATTAGTACTGCTGCAGACTGTTGACCACAATTTTCTCGGCTGGGTTAGGACACAAGTTTACAGTCAGGGATACAAAACGGGTCGTCTGCCCCAGTTCAGTCACTGGTCACTTTAAATCAATAGTCGACAGAGTATCCAACATTTCTGACATACCTTGCACCAGCCACTAGAAAAATTGCTCTGTGCTAAACATTTAACATAATTTGTGAAGTGAACCGCTTGTTTGTTGTCACCTGTAACCAAACGGTAGCTGGTAGCCAATGTGGCAACATTGTTGCAGCAAGTGATTGATGTCAACTATCAAGTAATTTTATTCAGACTATTGTAGTGAGACAGGGTACCTTCTGCCATGCACCATATGGTGGCTAGTGGAGTATGTATGTAGATGTGGAATCAGTCTTTCCTTCTCATCCCATCTGGAAAGTCTCCCCTGATCTGCGGTTCTGGGTAACTTTCTCAAAATCTACCCTTTTTCCTAGACCTATCCTTCACCCCTCTTCCTTCCACTTCAACCCTTCTGCCTGAAGAATGAGCTACTGGCTCTGAAAGCTTGCTTAATTATAATCTTCTTTTATGTGTGTGTTCTGCCGCCACTTAGCAAGTAGATTGTTTATCTATCCAATTCAATTATCATGTAATCAAAAGCTGCATTTAATACACCAAGTCTCTTTTACCAATCATTTTTAATATGTCCTACAGAATGTACTGTCTATCCTGAACTTTTTTGAGATTACTGTTTTGTTGTACTTTTCTACAGGCATCATCTTACTTATTAGGAGTCAGTTCCTTCATGTTGTTGTTGTTGTTGTGGTCTTCAGTCCTGAGACTGGTTTGATGCAGCTCTCCATGCTACTCTATCCTGTGCAAGCTTCTTCATCTCCCAGTACCTACTGCAACCTACATCCTTCTGAATCTGCTTAGTGTATTCATCTCTTGGTCTCCCTCTACGATTTTTACCCTCCATGCTGCCCTCCAATGGTAAATTTGTGATCCCTTGATGCCTCAAAACATGTCCTACCAACCGATCTCTTCTTCTAGTCAACTTGTAGAGCTGCATGTCCTCGGGAAAAATTGCGGCTGTAGTTTCCCCTTGCTTTCAGCCGTTCGCAGTACCAGCACAGCAAGGCCATTTTGGTTAATGTTACAAGGCCAGATCAGTCAATCATCCAGACTGTTGCCCCTGCAACTACTGAAAAGGCTGCTGCCCCTCTTCAGGAACCACATGTTTGTCTGGCCTCTCAACAGATACCCCTCCATTGTGGTTGCACCTACGGTACGGCCATCTGTATTGCTGAGGCACGCAAGCCTCCCCACCAACGGCAAGGTCCATGGTTCATGGGGGGAGTTCCTTCGTAGTCAACAGTTAAGGAATGGGTGGCTGAATTGATATGTGGCATATGTCTCTGTAAGATGACTCATGAACAACTTCCTAGAATTACAATCAAATATGAAAATGCTGAGAAAGAACACAGTGTGATATTGCAAGATCAGTAATTAAAAAGATGTGCAAAACAGTTGATGCCGTGGCCGTACCAGAAAGCGAGTGGCATGTCTGTTGAAGCCTGACTACAACCTAATGTGAAAAACAATTTGGGACAATCTGACACACAATTGATTCTATGCACCAATCTGTTCCCTTGGAAGAGAGACGACCGAAATGAAATAGCAGTCGCACAAAAATAGCCAAGGTGACTTCATCGGAGAGAAAGAGTGCTCATTGTTTTCTAGGATGCAAAAGGGATTTGTATTTTAGATTAGCTTGCAAGACTGAAACAATACCTCACAAATACTATGCAAGTATTCTGACTCAACTGGATGAAAAAATATGGAGCCAAGACCCAGAGGGAAAAAAAAAAGTTTATCGTCAGTGAAATGCATATGGTCATAAAGGCACTTTCACAATAGGAAAACTGGGAGTTTCAAGTGTGAAGTCTTCAAATATCTATTCCATTCTCCAATTTTTTAACATTCTGACTTTAGCTTCTTCTTCTTTTCTTTTTGTATGAATGATTCACTTAAGACTACATGCGTCACAGCTCAAAACCGTTTTGTGAGTCAACAACTGGATATGTTTTCACTGCTCTGTCTCTTGTAACTCCGTTGGACATGGAGGTAGCAAATGAGGATGCAGGATGTCCATGACATACTGCTGTGCTGTCAGAGTGACCTGAAGTCATATCCAATGCTGCCCCACACGCCCTGTCCCTATGTCGTTGTCATACTCACTGACAACTGTCATCGCGGGTCTTGCAGAATGTGACTCACTGCTGATCACATGACAGGTGCAGGTGTGAAAGGGTTACAATGTGCTCGGTGTACATTACAGCAATTCTCCCATGGGCTCGTCAGACACGGTCAACCGGAAGCTTGCTGACAAGCATGCTGCCCTTACGTTCCCAAGCAGTCCAACATGGGGACACTACCACATCTGAATGTCTCACAAATCTGCATATTGCATAATTCAATCAGCCTGGCAAATGGAGACACACAATTAGGCCCCTTCAAATTTTGTTACGAACTGATAATGCTGACTCACAGAAGTACAGGGCATCTGTGTCCTTCACAGGGATCACTCAACATCTTACACTCTTCACATCTCTTATAGCTCCTACCATTCATGGTAACAATCCGAGACACAAACAAGCTAATGCAATCTGGTGGCCTTTGTATCCATTTCAGAGAGTTGCAACTCTCATAATTTACCACTGGTATGCACACTCGTGAAACTACGTTGCTTTAGGGAGCTTCCCTTTTTTTTCTTCAAGCAGTTTAGTTCTTTGAATCCATTTTTCTTGTAGCTCAGAATAATTATTTTATTGTGTAGCAAACTTGCAGACTAGCATTCTGGTCTGAGATGTCAGAGTTGGCGGTCATGTGTGTGTGAGGTGTGCTTGCTTGTGTGAATGAATGGTGTGTATTTCTATTTCTTTTTCTGATAAAGGTTGTGGCCAAAAGCTTATGTGTAAGTGTCTTAACTGTGCCTGTCTGCATTTTAACGTGCCATCTTTATGGTAATTAGCACTCTATCTTTTCCTACACTGCTGATATTCCAACCTGGAGTTTCCATTGTTTGAACTTACGGTCTACTGTATTATGTTGCAGTGCACTTCTACAAGTGTAATACACAAATGTTGCCTTAGGAAAGAGTCACAATAACATCCATGTCTACCGTTTGCTATTTTTTACGAAATAGCATGTCACACTCGAAATTTAACTTAGCCAATGAAATAAGTGTTCTGCAACATATTAAATTTGAAATGTTGTCTATGATATTGAAGAGTGTAAGTTAAACTGATACCTGAGAATTTGTTGTTTTTGTGGCATTATCTGGAAAATGGCCTCTCTTGCAGCTCCAAGCATAAATGTCAAGTGAAGAAGAATAATTAGCACAGCACACTGGAACCAAGTAGGGATCCGGTTTACTGCTCGGCCACTAAATTAGCATATCGTGAGTACACCTGAAGAGACGCTGTACACACTTGCATATACTACACACACAAGTACAAGCATTGATCAAGCTACTGTGAAACTGCACTCTGTGTGACTCATCACTACATCAGAATACTGTAAATGTGGTGATTCCAATTTCTTAAGGTCTCTTCCTGTTTGTTTTCATCAGTTGGATCTTATTTTTCAAGTATGTGGGAATCCAATGAGCTGCCTGTTTGGATACATTCTTTCTGTATGTCCCACAAGTTGGATTCTTTGGAGACACATTGTAACAAGAGTTTTTAGGAATTTGCCTGGAGATTTCACACTGGGTTCTGTGTGATGTATTCCATCTTTTATTCTTGGACCTAAGATTTTTACTACAATTTTACATTCTTGCTGTTTTCATGTCTTGTGTTGGACAAAGAGTCTCTCTCATGCATAAAGAAATTCTAATTTGATCACTGTTGTACAATGTTAGATTTTAGAGTTCCAGGAAAAATACTTTTAGTTAACTGAGAGACAGTTTGTATTTTCTGAAGTCTGGATTGTATGGCCTTCTTTTCATTATGATGTTCAGTGGTCTTTTTCACCTAACTATTTAAACTCTTTAACACCGAATACTATGTCATTGCCTATATAAGTTCACCCAGTGCCATTTTGGTATCAGCCAAGAATTTTTTCTCCAGGTGAAATTAGTAGTCCAATTTTCCTAGCTTGCTCCCTTAATATTTCAAATTGCTTTAGCACATCAGTGATGTTTTTGTCAATTAGTATTATGTCATCGGTATAGGTTACACAATATAATTCTATCTTTAAGTTTACGTTCTAGTCAGTGTAATAGTGCACCTCCTCTTCTCCATTATCTTACAATTTTCTTAGGGGTATAGTTGAATAGCAATGTGATATGCCATCCCATTTTCATATTCTTATGTCTGTCTTAAATTACACTGCTTGAAAAAAAGTGAGACACTCAGAAGGTGGGGAGAAAACAAATTGAAACATAGCGAATTTAGAGGGTATGTGATGTTATTTCAGTGATAACAAAACAGAGTCAAATTTACACAGAACTTATCAGTTTGAAATCACTTATCAATACAGCAATGCACCCTGTCTGGCCTGGACAGTGCGGGAGGATGTCGTAAAGCTGCTGCATACCCTCCTGAGAAAGGTGATCCACAACTGTTGTAACTGGACATTGCAATCATGGATACAGGCAGTGGGATGGAGTTGACGTCCATGTTGGTCCCATAATGTTCTATTGGGGACAGATATGGGGATTTTGCTGGCCACAGGAGTATATCAACATCACGCAGACAATTTAAAGAGACACATACTACATGTGGACAAGCACTGGCCTGTTGAAAAATAGCACCACAATACTATTATACGCTGCTGTACCATCAGAGTTCCCTCAGCCATTACAAGCCGTGACCTGAAGTCATACCCAATGGCTCCCCACACCATGGGACTCCTTTGTGACCCCCCTCCCCCCAAAATGTGGAAGAATGGGACCTCTCCCCATCTCCCCGGGTCACTGTCAAACTTCTCCACGATAGTCATTTGGAGCAGTGCAGGACTGGGACTCATTAGTGAACATAATGTGACGCCATTCATTAGCAGTCCGTACTTCTCGATCGTGGTACCACTTCACATGCAGTCATTTGCTTGGGTGTTAATGGCAGCCTATGCGCAGGACGGCAATTCCATAGTCTGGCTGCTCCTAGCTGCATGACACAGCATGTTGCAAGGAGTCTGTTACAGTGAACTCCTGTTTATCCGAAATGATCGGGACGGTGGCCGGTTCTGATAACGAAAATTTCAGATAAATCAAAGTCCCCCTGTTTTCATATGTGAACACTCCAAATTGCGTCAATATTGTGAAATACGATCGTAACACGTGCGTAGGGTATGTAAAACGTTACTGATACGGTTGCAAATAACCCTGCACTTTTTTACTGAAAAAATTGTGTTGACATGTTAAAAAGGCACCAAACTGTGATTGAAAACTCAAAGTTTTTAAATGCTGTATAACAAAGCTCGTTTATTTTGCATTCTTACAGAAAAAATCTCCCTTATTTGGCAGCAGGAAAAAACAGGAGTTTTAATTTTATTACCTTTTGAATAAAAAATAAACTACTGAACAAAATTATGAAACAAATCTAGAGATTACTCAAAGGAACGAAAAGTCTGTCTAGAGGAACTTTCAAGAAAAGTAAAAAAAAAAAAAAAAAAACTTTTTAAGTTATGGACATAGAAGTTCTAGGATGCTTCATTAGAGTTTATTTTTTGGTAACGAAGTCACAAATGTCTTTTTTTGTTTGTTTTTTTGCTTGAGAAACTATTGCTGCAACAATACATCTCCAACGTTGAAATCAAACTATTTCAGGATAAATCGTCTCCTCCTGTTGGCTGATGTACTCCAGGGCAGTTTGGATCACTTTGTAACAGAATGTGTGAGGAATATTTTTCTCTGATTCATCATCAGAAACGTAGTCTTCTGACGCTTTATGATCAGTCACAATTTGGACGATTTCATCCTCAGTCACATGAAAAAATGCCATTTTCCATCCACTCTTCAATGTCTTCGAAGTGTGTGTCTTTACAACCAGCTTCTCCAGAAAATTCACCAAAATTATGTCAGCTTGAGTTTCGGTGTTGCCTCCTCCTTCCCACCACTTAGGTTGCCTTACGATCTAAGAGTTTTTTCCAAGACCTAACAAGAGGAAGTGGAGGAATTAGACTCCAAGCTTCAGCAATCAATGAATGACACTTAAAACATCGATTTTTTAAGAGCTTCCACAAAATCATCTGCAGCATCAATCACACCTATTAGGTATTCCAGCATCTTGCGTCTGTAATGTTTTTCCATCGCCTCAAGAATACCTTGGTCCATCGGTTGACATAGAGATGTGACATTTTGTGGGAGAAATACAACTTTGATATCCCCATCTTGCAGATCACCTTGGTGAGAAGGAGCATTGTCCACAAGAAGTAGCGCTTTTCAAGGAAGTCCGTTTCCTGCCATGTAATTTACTACAGCTGGAACAAACTCTGCCTGGAACCACTCTCTGAAGATGGCACTGTTCATACATGCCTTAAGACTGATTCGTGTACCTCAGTGGCAAAGCTGGTTGGTTGGTGTCTAAATGCTCTTGGTGTTTTAGATTTGCCAATTAAAGTAAGACACAGTTTATGATTGCCAGTGGTATTACTGCAAGCGAGGACAGTAAATATATCTTTGATTTTTTTGGATCCGGAAGCCATTTCTTCTTCTTTAGAGGCAAGGGTTTTCGTTAGCAGGATTTTGTAATTCAACCCAATTTCATCACATTTGTAAAGTTGATTGCCAGTATAACCTCCTTTGTCAATGATTGTGTGCAGTTTCTTCTTAAAATCAGCATAGCAGCTTCATCCCCAGATAATGATTTGGCACTGATGGCAGTTTCATGGATGCCATGCCGCTTCTTGAAACGATCCTGCCGGCCATTAATTCCGAGGAATTCTTGCTTCTTTCCTTCAATCAGCTCATCAGCTCATTTTGACAAAGTAGAGGACCTGAAACTGACACACCTTTGGCTCTTATTTATTCGTGCCACAAAAATAATGCCTCTTCTAACTGAGGATGTGCACCTTTTCTCATTGTTTTTCAAGATTTCAGTGCGCTGCCCAATGTTTGGATGGAACAAAATTTTTCAATTCCTGATCGATTTGTCTTCCGATCAGTAATTGTACTCCTACTCTGCAGCAACTTCTGTGGGTGGCTCACCAGCATCAATTCTCTGCAAAGAGTGAAGCTCTTTTTCCAACAAGATCACATTCGTTTTATGTTTCGTGCCTGTAGTCATGTTCAGTGTTCTTTTTACAGACACTCGACTGAGTCCTTTATGGTTTTTGGCCCCTTTTATCTCTGGACACTTTAAGGCACATAGTGGGAGCACAAAACCTCAAATCAGAAACACACAGATGCACAACTTGACAACACTCGAGATGCACTAGACAAACTTTTGACTTTTGAAACCAGGCTGTGGCAGCCATCAAATGAAAGCATTCGATACATCTATGCCATTTCCTCTGTTCTACCCAAGCCCATGTGGCAACACAACAGGGTGTTGTACGTTCACTGTTAAACACTCAGCTTTGATGTACCGACAACAAGTGGAAAGTGTTAGGCATCGCACTCTAATTGTCGGTTTCGACAGGGCTATGTTGCGCTGCATAGAACAATACTGTATGTACTGTACTTCCAAGGAGTTCCAATAGATGGCAGTGGCATGAAACCATGCAATACGAATAAGAAACACACTAGAGATTCAACCAACACACGCACGAATTGACGATACTTGGACTTTTGACACGCACCAGTGCACTGATTAGCAGTAGATTGCCAAAAAACACCAGCAAATACTTGGCTCCAGGTGCACGCAAATTAAAACTTTCAAGTGTCAATCTAGCTAGCCAAAAGTGTAGCTGCACGAGAGTTTACTGTACTTGTTCTCAGATGGCAGTCACAGACGTGAACAGGTTACAATGTACTCAGTACACTACACAGTGATGCTCCCTTGTAGTGGTCTGATGTAGTCAACTGGAACATTGATGATGAGTATGCCCTTACTTTCCAACATCAGGCCACTGTCAGATCCAAATACTCTAAAAATACAGATGTTGCAAGGTTTAACCAGGCGACCAAATGGACATCCACAATGAGGTTTCTTTCAAACTCTCATCAGATAATGCTGTCTCACACCAATATGCAGCACCTTCATATCCTCCAGAGTGATGATTCAACATCTGACGCTATTCGCATCCCTTATATACCGCACAATGCTTGCTAAACAGCAATAAAAACAAAGAACACCAATGAATAATGAAGGAAAAGACAGACTGTTACTTACCATAAAGAAGATACCTTAGGCTGCAGATGGGCAGAATTAAAAGACACTTACATAAAGCTTTCAGCCACAGCCTTCATCAGTAAGTAATAATCTGTCTTTTCCAACATTGTTTATATTCCTACTGAAGTTTCCATTGTTTCAAGTACACTGATGCTTTTCTGTGAGTGTTTCCTTTATGATGTTTTCTGCATTTTAGCTTTTTTTTAAAAAAAGAAAAAAAAAAGAAAGAAAGAAAGAAAGAAAAAAAGATTTGTTGCTGGAAAACTTCTGAAGTCCAATAAAGGAGTTACAACAGCCATATATGGTTATCTGGTGGACCTTGCAGAACCAAATTCTAGGGCTGAAATGTACTGTTGACCAATGGGCATTAATCAGAATGAATACTAAATAAAAAATTAAATCCAATTTTACACAAAAAACACAGGTTCTATCACTGTTGTTTTTCGTTCTATTTTGCTCTTATGTTTGCTATGACTTGTTAAGCAGAAATTTTCTTTCTATCTATAGAGTTACATTTGCTGTAATGTATCTTACCTGCATGTTGTTTCTTCTTTCTTCTCACTGCTGCCCCAATCATGGCAAGCAAGTCATCCTCACTGCATTTGCTTCGTATTGCATCTCTGAAACAACAGTTAAAACACCCGTTAAACAGTACCAGGCAATTACCACACAGTGAAATGTTGGTACAGTAAAAAGGAAGAAAAACTTTGCAGATATCTTCAACAGTAATCTTGTAGTCTGCAGTAGGCAACAGCAGGATAACAAACCCACTGGACAAGAATGGGAAAGTCATGATAGAAGTTACTTTTATTTTTATAAATAAACAGGTATCTTACACAAATGCTCAAGAGTATACATAGGATCTCGGGCTGAAGAGGTGGAGCAGAAACTGACATTAGTTTTGTTGAAGAGGGAGTAGTGGAACACAGCACAATTTCTTGCAAAATGAAGCCAAATTTATTGATACTCTGTTAATTAATTGCCAAGCTCACTAATGTGACCATTTTACAACAGGTACTTACTGCTTGGAGTATATGTGAATTTTCAGGCTTGCCTGATAGATCTGTTGCAAAAACACTTTGGGTTCCCCACCAGATAACATTATGCAAGTCCCTCCCTCAATATTTCAGTGACAACATTTTGGCATCTTCAGGTGGTGGTGATTTCCACCATCACTGCTGCAAGATGCAACTGGCAATTTCCACGTGACAGCTTTGAAATTTATCATGTGGATGACTATGACCATCATATTTAGAATTCAGAGGATTTCATAGAATACCTGAAGATGCTTAAACTAGAACTTTCAGATCTTTTAGTTAGCTCAAATGTTATATCATTACTTACAAAAGTGCCCCTGCAGCCCTCATTAGAGGTTATTAGCAGCAAGTTTGAGAAAGAAATTGTGGTGCTGTTTAAACATGTGCATACCTCATCCTATTTCTTATGTAACACAAACTACTTTGATCAAGTGGACAGTGTTCCCATGGGAGATCCTCTATTTCCCTTAGTAAATATCCAACATTCCTCCTTCTGGCAGAATGCTGAAGAGACATTTGTGGTGTGGCCCACATAATACAGACACTACCTATGTTCCTGCAGCATTTGCACTCGCTCCATCTGAATATTCATTTCACTGTGGAAGTACAAAAAGATAGCAGCTTACCATCCCTGGATGTCACGGTTAGAAGAAAAGCTGACAGAACACTGGGGCATAGTCTCTACTGAAAACTGATACATGCAGAGTTATATTTGCGGTCCAAAAGTTGCCGTCACCCTGCACAATGTGGTAGTGTCTTACACTCCCTGGCACATAGAGCACACATGATCTCAGATACCGACAGTCTGCCTGGTGAACTGTAACACCTAAGAACAGTGTTCCAGCAGAATGTTTATTCTTGTAAACAGATCTGAAATGTGTTCTGAGCAAAGCAAGTTCAGTGTAGGGATGTAAATGAAGATACTTAGACAAGCACTGCAAATGGATTTTTTGCCATATTTCAGTGGCATGTTTTCAAAAATAGAAAGAATCGCTAAGAGAAACAGAATCAAGTGTGTTTTTCGTCTACTAGCAAAACTAAGGAATTGTTTGTGTTCAGTTAAAGACAATCTTGACCTTAGAAAACACAGATCATATATAAGATCTGATGCCATTATGGCAAATCTTATATAGGGCAGACACCTCACATTGTGCAAGAACACTGTGTTCAACAGCGCTGACAAAAATGCCACCCAGTAAATTAGTGGTAGCAGAGCACTGCCTGAATATAGGGCACCACACGTTTCCCAAGAGGACTGAAATTTTATCCTTAGCATCATCACTCTAGGATTGTGTTTTTAAGAATGAGGCATGTATCCATACGATGGGCAATCTTACCAACAGGAATATGGAATTTTGATTAAGCACTGCCCAGAATCCAGCACTGACTGCCATGAAATTAAAACAGTAGAAACCAGATCCTCCGATGTATGACCTGATGCAGCACCTTGCAGAGAGTTAATTCAGCTTTTAACCACACGAGTGTCCAGAAGTGCAGTCATTGCCCACAACACATAAGCAGAAGGCTACTATGAATGGAATTTCCATCCAACTGGGAGTGCCTGTCCACACATTCGTACTCCTGCTTCTAGCCTGACAAATTTCAATTCTGCTGTGCGAATATCACCAGCCACATCTTGCAGCAGTGATGACAGGACCCACCACTACCTGAAGATGATGAACAGTTGTGTTGGTGAAATATTGTGAGGTTTGCACAAAATTATTCAGTGGCAAATCTGAGAAGATTTGTATACTTTATTTTTCTGTGACGCAGGTAATGTGCAGCAAAATGTGATAAATTTCTGCATTTGCCTTTTTGTACATTTCAAAATACCCCAAAAATTGGTGAGAAACACTGAACATATGACGTAACCAGATGACATACCCCACAGCATGTGCAGCAGTTGGGGTTGAGTGTAAAGGAATGATTGAGCAGTGCAATACTTTCATTTGAGCAAACAGAGCAAATTTCGAAAACATTTTGTAAATATGATCTGTTGTAAATGTAGATGTTACAAAATTATTGTCCCTGCTGTAATCAAGCAAAAGCAGTTCTGATTTTGTGTTTTTTGCTTCTGTCCCTTCTCTTTTTGTTTACAGACATTAGTTAGTAAAGAAAACATAGGTCATTTAATGGCGATGATGCTATGCTGAAGTTTATACTCATCTACTTGTTATGCAATATGGTAGGTTTTCATTGTACTGTACTTTGCAAGAAATCAAGGAAACTGCAAGACTGGTAAATAAAATAATAAACTTCAATATAAATACATAATTGTTTAACACAATGAAAAAATACTGCCTGCCAGATGCAAGACTCAAATCCTGAACACTATCACTAAAGTCACACACGTGTGTCCGTAGCCACAATGATATGAATACTTGACTTGGGTTGGGATGATCAAGTGTGACAGACCGAGAGGCTCAACCACTGCAAGCATGGCAAGGTACGTCATCTGGTGACATTTGTCATTCGCTTTTGACACATTTCCCAACATTTGTATTGTATCCAACATTTGTGATCCCATGTGTCTTGTATTAAATTACTTGTCTCAGGGTCATCTACAGTGCTTTGGAGGTTTTTAAATGTTAATACGCATCACCCTGTCTGTGTGTGTGTGTGTGTGTGTGTGTGTGTGTGTGTGTGTGTTTATATATACGAAACAAATACTAACAAAGAGATAGAGGGCCTGACCAGTACTTACCTCAGCTCAGTACAGCCGATAGATACACAAAACAGAACAGAAAATTGACGTATCCTAGCTTTCGGAACTTCGTTCCTTCATCAGGGAGGAGAGAGGGGAAAAAAGGGGAAGAAGGGAAAGTGGATTCAGTTATTCACAACCCAGGTTATGAAGCAACAGGGGAAAGGTAAACAGGGAGGGTAGCAAAGATGGAGGCATGGATGCCAGAGGGAAGCCAAAGATATTCTACTGTAATTACTGTGCCAGCTTCAAACCAAGGAGGATGAATACAGAAGTAAAGAGGCACATAGTATAAAGATAAACGCAACTATGTAGGATGAAAAGATGCATGAATGGCTAAAGAGGAAAGGGAAAGAGGAGAAGACTAAAGAGTAAATGGGAGTGAGGTTGGTTAACGTAGGTTCAGTCCAGGGGGATGGCGGGATGAAAGGATGTGTTGGAGTGCAAGTTCCCGTCTCCGCAGTTCCGAGGTACTGGTGTTGGGTGGGAGAAGCCAAATGGCACATATGGTGTAGCAGGTTCCTAGGTCCCTAGAATTATGCTGGAGAGCATGCTCCGCTACTGGGTATTGGACATCTCCTAGGCGGACAGTTCGTCTGTGCCCATTCACGCGCTCAGCCAGTTTAGTTGTCGTCATACCAAAGTAAAAGGCTGTGCAGTGCAGGCATGTCAGCTGATAAATGATGTGTTGTCTCACATGTGGCCCTGCCTTGAGTTGTGTATGTTATACCAGTAGCGGGGCAGGAGTAGTTGGTTGTGGGGGGATGCATGGGGCAGGTTTTGCATCGTGGTCGGTTACAGGGGTAGGAACCGCTGGGTAGAGAAGGTGGTCTGGGAATATTGTAGGGTTTGACAAGGATGTTATGGAGGTTAGGGGGTCGGCAAAAGGCAACTCTGGGTGGTGTGGGGAGAATATTGTCAAGGGATGATCTCATTTCAGGGCTTGACTTGAGAAATTCATATCCGTGGCGGAGTAATTAGTTGATGTATTCGAGGCCAGAATAATATTGGGTGACAAGGGGGATACTTCTGTGTGGTCTGGGGGTAGTAACATTGTTGTTGGGTGGGGAGGAATGTATTGCTTGGGAGATCTGTTTGTGGACAAGGTCTGCAGGATAGTAGTGGGAGAGGAAAGCACTGATATATAATATAATACAGGGAAACATTCCAAATGGGAAAAATATATCTAAAAACAAGGATGATGTAACTTACTAAACGAAAGCGTTGGTATGTTGATAGACACACAAACAAACACACACACAAAATTCAAGCTTTAGCAACCCACAGTTGCTTCATCAGGAAAGAGGGAAGGAGAGGGAAAGATGAAAGGATGTGGGTTTTAAGGGAGAGGATAAGCAGTCATTCCAATCCTGGGAGTGGAAAGATTTACCTTAGGGGGGGAAAAAGGACAGGTATACACTCGCACACACACACACACACACACACACACACACACACACACACACACACACACACACACACACACACATATATCCATCCGCACATATACAGACACAAGCAGGGTATATGTGCAGATGGATATGTGTGTGTGTGAGTGTGTGTGTGTGTGTGTGTGTGTGTGTGTGTGTGTGTGTGTGGCATACTGATCTGAACTATGCAGCCTTCAAATGGAAGTTTTTTGATCACTCCTTATTTTGCTCCCTGCCACCTTGGCAATATGTACCGCAAATCATCAGACAGACGACCTTCCTGCATGCTTCGAGCATCCCCTGGTGCTGTTCCGAACCAATGCTAATCTTTGTAACTGTGACGAGCAGTGTGCAGATTGCATCTTTGTATCCCACAAAGAGGTGACAGTTCCCAGTGGCATGAATGGTTACTGTTTATTGACTGTCACTGAGTTGGTGAGTCATTTGCTACATTGTGGCCCACCTGTTCGCTGCTAAAGCCATGCTAGTCAGTGGTAACCCCTGTCAATGATATCCTGTTGCCCATAGCAGTTCACTCTGCTGACTGTGGTAGTATTTTCCTTGAATAAATCTGCTCACAGTACACCTTTGACACTGTGGTACAAGAAAGCCCAATGACTACATACCCTTATAGAATAAGTGTCTCGAGCCATGGGTACCCACGATATGGCAGTGATAAAATCACCCTGTGATCAACTGTCACACTGCAGCTGTAAGCTGCACCTCCTTTTTCAGAATACTCAGGTTTATTAATTTGAAGTAAATCAGATCTTTTGAAGGAAGATTTAACAAAATGAGCACATCCAGGAAAGGATGAAACCATGTCTAATTAACTGGAACACAAAATTAATAATTAGTGGTGACAAAGATCCTCTGCAATAAAAAATAATGTCCACTGACTTCATGTATTAGTCTTCAAGTGACAGAATATATGTAACTGTGTCCTTCTTATTTACACTGATTAAACAATGGAAATTCCAGGTAGGAATATCAACAGTGCAGGGAAAGATAGATCACTATTTACCGTAAAGAAAACAAAGTTGCACACAGGCACAACACACAAACAAGCCTACCACGCGCGCACGCATGCATGCACACACACACAGAGAAAAAAAAAAAACTGCCAAGTCCAGCAGCTAGGGGCAAGCTGCTGGAGTTGACAGTCATATGTGTGTGACATGTGCTTGCCTGTGTGTATGAATGTGTGTGTTTCTCTGTATCTCTTTTGCTGATGAAGGCTGTGGCCGAAAGCTTTATGTAAGTGCCTCTTTAATTGTGCTTGTCTACAATGTAACATGTCTCCTTTACAGTAAGCAGCAATCTATGTTTTCCTATATTTTTCATTTACACATATGTAATTAACAAATCAGAGTCTATTTATTCCAGAGAAGTGACAGTTTGTTCATGACAGTTCAGCACAAATCTGATTTTTTATATACAGCAAGACTACCTATAAATTATTCTGTGTGCCAGTGTTCATGCTGACTATAGGGATTCACACTGATCATGTGTAATTTGACATCTGGTCCTGTAAACTTACTTCTGCTCAACGTGAAAAATTCTCCAATCCACGTTTTGTAATTAACCTTAACATATCAAATAATGCACCCTTCAATATAACTGCTTATTGTCCACTTCCCCTCACTCTATTCCCACTGTCAACCCAGCTGACCTCTACTTCTAATCAAAAAACCATGGTTGACTCAATGTTTGCTATTGCAAGCTATTGCTATTGCAACACATAAGTGCCAGAGGCACCAGTAATGATATATAATTAAAAATACTAGAAAGTAAGGCTCACCAGTTAGTTCATGCTAAGACAAACACTACAAGTGTCTAAGACACTGCGCTCTCACACAACAAGTACGAGGTCTGAATACATTCCAGTTACGATACACTAAACTATTTCATTCACGTTGGAAATATACATACTCTCTCCCCAATAAACAGAATAGTTATAACTCAATTGTTTACAAGTGTATATTATGACTCTTGCCACAGCTATGGAGTCAGTATGCCACAGGCGTGCCATAGAAAGGGATCAGGTTCAATTCCTTGTAGAGCCGGGAAATTCTGCTCGGTGGACAGACTGGAATAGGGTACACTCTGCTTGTAGTTCCAGCTGAGGAGCTACTCAAGTGAGAAGTAGTGTCTTCAACTTCTGGAAGTTGATAACAGCCTGGAGAGTTGTATACTGATCCCCTAACTCTCCATAGATATATAGTAGAGGACATCTCTCGAAGAGCATTGTGTGGTCTTCTGGGCCCAATGCAGAGTTCCTTTATCAACGTATATTGTATGTCACCACTTGTACACACTCATCAGCACAGTACCATTTTGTCTCTTCACGTGGCAAATTTTTATTCCCTTGTTTCCAGATCAACATTTTTCCTCTTCTTCTTCTTTTTTTTTTTTCTTACTATCATTTCTTGTACCACACATATTCCACACGGTTTATGCTCACTCCTTCAATGATACTGCCCATCCTTCTCTAGTGTGCGAGTTGTCGCTGCTTTCCTGCGTGTTTGTTGGTTTAAACACCCTTGTTTCAAAAGAGAGTGACAGCTTAGATACAGTCTTGTCAACATTTTGTATTTTTATTTAGCAATTATTGTTTGAGCCTTATAGGCGAATGTCACAAGATATTGTCAACCACTGCATTCACTAGATCGGAATGGGGTTTATGGTAACTTATCAATTCATTTTTTAAGTTGCTGTTATCTTTTTCATCCTATCTTGGACTAGCTTTTCCATACTCCCACTCTATTTTACATAGCCAAACAGTTATCTGCCCTTGCAAACTTGCTCCTTTACTACCAAGTTAACTAATACTGGGCAGCCTAACAGAAGTTCCAATATCCAGTCTTTCACCACAATTCACCTACACACACTTTTCACTCACTGATTTTCTTTTTTCAATGTCATAAATATTTTGCTTTCACAGACTGCTGTGCTTTGAACATAAAATTGTAGGAACATCTGCCTCACATGTCAGTTTCTTTTTTTTTTTTTTATTTATTAAAGAATATGTTCCTTGCTTATTCCTATCTGCTTCTGATACATTTCCATTCTCACTTCTATTTTGTTTTGATCCATTTCTTTTTTCTTTGATAGACAAGTCAAACAACAATGGCAATAAGTTGCAGCCCCCTGTGTTTCACCCTACTTACTACGAACTTACTTTTCTTAGCTTCCAATTTTATTAGTCATTTGGTTTTTAAGATACTTAAATTAGTTGTTTGACCCTGTATTTTTATATCTTATTTTACCTTGGGTTGATAAAGGATTTCTGTTATGCTCACAAAGAGAGAGCTGATTCTTCCCACCCCCCACCCCCCTTACCTTGTCCTGAAACAAACTTATCGCCAAGTATCTTGCAGTATTTTTCCTATTATTAATCTCTTAGTCTAGTCATCAATTTAAAAGTGTCAGTTGTTGGTCCCATTGTCTAATAATTTGTACATTTATACACATGAAGTTCCAATTTTTATTTGGAACATATAGACTCTGATAATCATGAATCACAGTTCAAATGGCTCTGGGCACTATGGGACTTAACATCTGAGCCAAGGCAGGATTCAAACCTGCGACCATAGCAGTCGCGCGGTTCTGGACTGAAGTGCCTAGAACCGCTCGGCAACGGTGGCTGGCAAATCATAGTTACCATCACAGGGACAGAAATGCTGTGTTAACTTTATTAAAACCTAGGGACATAGCTAAAAATGTCTTTACATAATTTCCAGTCCTGATTACTTTCCTTTAATTTAATCTCACAAATAGGTTAGTGTAACATGATGTTGACAGAGGCAAATTATATATACTCACAAATTATTTAGCTAGAGGTATCTGGTTTGTATGTCTGGGAGGGAGGACGGTGCAAGCTGAAAACTTCAAGAAAAGATTACTCATTTCATACCTGCTGGATTTAACTGCAGTTTATCTCTTCCAATTACCAACCACATACCTAATGTGCATGGCAAACAGTTTAAAAGTATTATTCTATACTCAGCATTTGGAACTATCAGTTCCTTCATGAGGGAGGAAAGGGGGATAAGTTTCTGAAGGTCTGAAAGGTCACTCGGACTCCACGACGAATGTGAGGACAAGAGGAACGAATGTGTCTATAAGAAGTTTTGGAATTTCACCTCCTGAAGGTAAAATACTGATCAGTCTGTCAGTCTTCTAGTAATTTTATGGTTTCCTCGCATGAATTTTCACTTGGACACGATTATTCTATGTTTCATCACTCACCTGAGAGATATCTCTGAATTCCCAAAGAGACACACCTCCAAATTGCCATCAGCTGTTATCCGTAAACGGTTGCACGTGCCACAGAAGTGTTCACTCATTGAGGTAATAAATCCCACGCATCCCTTGAAGCCCGGGACATGGGATGCCTGCAAAAAGAAATTGTAAGAAAATAGCTACCGCTGTTGTGAAAATACTATAAATGTGTTGCTCACCAAGTGGAGGAAGGAGAAAACGTGCGTTAAGGGGAGTTTGAACGCCCTATCCTGACAATGTTAAATTTAGTGACTTAACTTCCCCGTATTTCAGGAACAACTGTAGCCATTGACAAGAAACTTTTACAGGACATTAAACTATATGTTCTGAGTCTTACAATAATTGCATTTCAGCCACTGCTTTTGGAAATACAATTTTTTAATTACACAGTTAAAATTTTGTGTACTTTTTTGTATGTTATTCTAAATAATTTTATTTATACATAACATTATGTTTTTCTTTTAGTTAAGAAGACTCAGGATACGTATGTTATTACTCCCTGAAAATTTGAATTCGCTACTCGAAGTAGTTTCTGAGATTTAGGGAAAAATGCAAGAGAAAATGTAAATTTTCAGGAAGAGTTTTTAAAGTTTTAATAGACTGTAACTCAATATATGCTTAACATTTTATTTTTAGTCACTCAGAAGCACCCTGCACCATACTGTATAGCATCCTCTTGATCTTTTTTAAGTTTTTTCTTGTTTTCTTCTTTCTGGACTCCGTAGTGGCCAACTGTGCTGCATACTCTGCTTTACCAGTGCAAACCTTGTCCATCCATTCAAATTCTCTGATGCAGTTTGCTCCAGAATTAATTCCCATATGTTGTAGCACTTTCACGCTACCAATGTTGCCATCATTAAAAGCAATAACAGCATGACTGACCCCCACTTTAGTGTCTTCATTACAAGAAAATCATTTTTTGGTCTACATCTACATCTACATCCATACTCCTCAAGCCACCTGACGGTGTAGGGTACCTTGAGTACCTCTATTGGTTCTCCCTTCTATTCCAGTCTCGTATTGTTCGTGGAAAGAAGGATTGTCAGTATGCCTCTGTGCGGGCTCTAATCTCTCTCATTTTATCCTCATGGTCTCTTTGCGAGATATACGTAGGAGGGAGCAATATACTACTTGACTCCTCGGTGAAGGTATGTTCTCGAAACTTCAACAAAAGCCCGTACCGAGCTACTGAGCATCTCTCTCGCAGAGTCTTCCACTGGAGTTTATCTAACATCTCCGTAATGCTTTCATGATTACTAAATGATCCTATAACGAAGCATGCTGCTCTCTGTTGGATCTTCTCTATCTCTTCTATCAACCCTATCTGGTATGGATCCCACACTGCTGAGCAGTATTCAAACAGTGGGCGAACAAGTGTACTGTAACCTAATTCCTTTGTTTTCGGATTGCATTTCCTTAGGATTCTTTCAATGAATCTCAGTCTGACATCTGATTTACCGACGATCAACTTTATATGATCATTCCATTTTAAATCACTCCTAATGCATACTCCCAGATAATTTATGGAATTAACTGCTTCCAATTGCTGACCTGCTATATTGTAGCTAAATGATATGGGATCTTTCTTTCTATGTATTTGCAGCACATTACACTTGTCTACATTGAGATTCAATTGCCATTCCCTGCACCATGCATCAATTCGGTGCAGATCATCCTGCATTTCAGTACAATTTTCCATTGTTGCAACCTCTCGATATACCACAGCATCATCCGCAAAAAGCCTCAGTGAACTTCCGATGTCATTCACAAGGTCATTTATGTATATTGTGAATAGCAACGGTCCTACGACACTCCCCTGCAGCACACCTGAAATCACTCTTACTTCGGAAGACTTCTCTCCATTGAGAATGACATGCTGCGTTCTGTTATCTAGCAACTCTTCAATCCAATCACATAATTGGTCTGATAGTCCATATGCTCTTACTTTGTTCATTAAATGATTGCGGGGAACTGTATCGAACGCCTTGCGGAAGTCAAGAAACACAGCATCTACGTGGGAACCCGTGTCTATGGCCCTCTGAGTCTCGTGGACGAATAGCGCGAGCTGGGTTTCACCCGATCGTCTTTTTCGAAACCCATGCTGATTCCTACAGAGTAGATTTCTAGTTTACAGAAAAGTCATAATACTCGAACATAATACATGTTCTAAAATTCTACTACTGATCGACGTTAGAGATATAGGTCTATAGTTCTGCACATCTGTTCGACGTCCCTTCTTGAAAACAGGGATGACCTGTGCCCTTTTCCAATTCTTTGGAACGCTACGCTCTTGTAGAGACCTACGGTACACTGCTGCAAGAATGGAGGCAAGTTCCTTCACATACTCTGTGTAAAATTGAACTGGTATCCCATCAGGTCCAGCGGCCTTTCCTCTTTTGAGTGATTTTAATTGTTTCTCTATCCCTCGGTCATCTATTTCAATATCTACCATTTTGTCATCTGTGCGACAATCTAGAGAAGGAACTACAGTGCAGTCTTCCTCTGTGAAACAGCTTTGGAAAAAGACATTTAGTATTTCGGCCTTTAGTCCATCATCCTCTGTTTCAGTACCTTTTTGGTCACAGAGTGTCTGGACATTTTGTTTTGATCCACCTACCGCTTTGA
The DNA here is from genome assembly GCF_021461385.2 of Schistocerca piceifrons. Classification (NCBI taxonomy): domain Eukaryota; kingdom Metazoa; phylum Arthropoda; class Insecta; order Orthoptera; family Acrididae; genus Schistocerca; species Schistocerca piceifrons. Next base: position 958,796,619 of record NC_060149.1, read on the forward strand.
CATAAGAGCAAAATTTCTTAGGATTTTCTGCCAAGTCAGTACATAGAACTTTACTTTTGAATTCATTTAACGCCTCTCGCATGGCCCTCCTCACATTACATTTCGCTTCGCGTAATTTTTGTTTGTCTGCAAGGTGTTGGCTATGTTTATGTTTGCTGTGAAGTTCCCTTTGCTTCCGCAGCAGTTTTCTAACTCGGTTGTTGTACCACGCTGGCTTCTTTCCATCTCTTACGATCTTGCTTGGCACATACTCATCTAACGCATATTGTACGATGGTTTTGAACTTTGTCCACTGATCCTCTACACCATCTGTACTTAAAACAAAACTTTTGTGTTGAGCCATCAGGTACTCTGAAATCTGATTTTTGTCACTTTTGCTAACCAGAAAAATCTTCGTACCTTTTTTAATATTTCTATTTACGGCTGAAATCATCGATGCAGTAACCGCTTTATGATCACTGATTCCCTGTTCTGCGTTAACTGTTTCAAATAGTTCGGGTCTGTTTGTCACTAGAAGGTCTAATATGTTATCGCCACGAGTCGGTTCTCTGTTTAACTGCTCAAGGTAGTTTTCAGATAAAGCTCTTAAAAAATTTCACTGGATTCTTTGTCCCTGCCACCCGTTATGAAAGTTTGAGTCTCCCAGTCTATATCCGGCAAATTAAAATTTCCACCCAGAACTATAACATGTTGGGCAAATCTACTCGAAATATTTTCCAAATTATCCTTCAGGTGCTCAGCCACAACAGCTGCTGAGCCAGGGGGCCTATAGAGACATCCAATTACCATGTCTGAGCCTGCTTTAACCGTGACCTTCACCCAAATTATTTCACATTTCGGATCTCCGTCAATTTCCTTTGATACTATTGCACTTCTTATCACTTTAAACATGCCTCCCCTTTCACTGTCCAGCCTGTCTCTCCGGTATACATTCCAATCTGAGTTTAGAATTTCATTACTGTTTACATCTGGTTTCAGCCAACTTTCTGTCCCTAGTACTATGTGGGCATTGTGACCGCTTATTAATGAGAGCAGTTCTGGGACCTTTCTATAGACGCTCCTGCAGTTTACTATTAGCACATTAGTATTGTTATTCCCTGTTGCATTTTGTCTACTCCTACCTCGCCGCATCTCAGGAGGTGTCTTGTCGGGCCTAGGGAGGGAATTCTCTAACCTAAAAAACCCACATGTGCACTCCACATATACTCTGCTACCCTTGTAGCCGCTTCCTGCATGTAGTGCACACGTGACCTATTCAGGGGGACCCTACATTTCGCCACCCGATAGTGGAGGTCGAGAAATTTGCACCCCAGATCTCCGCAGAATCGTCTGAGTCCCTGGTTTAAGCTTTCCACTCGGCTCCAAACCAGAGGACCACCACTATCGGTTCTGGGAATGATACTACAAATAGCTAGCTCAGATTCCACCCCGCGAGGCTTTCCGCCTTCAACAACTCCGCTAACCGCCTGTACAAACTGAGGATGACCTCTGAACCCAGACGGCAGGAGTCATTGGTGCCGACATGAGCAACAATTTGCAGTCGGGTGCACCCAGTGCTCTCTATCACTGCCGGCACGGCCTCCTCCACATCTCGGATGAGACCCCCGGCAAGCAGACAGAGTGAACACTGACCTTCTTCCCCGACCTTTTCGCTATTTCCCTAAGGGGCTCCATCACCCGCCTAACGTTGGAGCTCCCAATAACTAATAAACCCCTCCCCCCATGTGCCTGCTCGGACCTTGCTGAAGGAGTGGCCACATGTCCACTCACAGGCAGAACGGGCGATGCCACACGGCCAGCCTCCACACTGACCCTCCGCCTCGTGCGCCGCGAACGCCGCTGAACCCGCCACTCCCCTTGGGAAGAGGGTGGCCCAATAGCGCCCGGTACCCGCAAAGATGTGTCGACAGCAGGGTCAGTGGGTGAAGCATGTAACACCTGGGGTGTACCATGCAACGCACCAGACTCACCACTGCTTGAAGACGGCTAACCGCGGCCATCAACACGTTCAGCTGTTCGCGAACAGTGGCCAGCTCCTCCTGTGTCCGTACACAGCAGTCTCACATCCTATCCATCCTAAGAAATCAATTTACTGTAGAGAGTTAATCAACTTATAACTAGACTGCTAATTCACTAAAGGCGGCTGATAGTTGACTAAACTGTGGTTACTAGACACTTCCTGTAGAAAACAATGAAAATAGCACTACCTGTCTCTGGACTGTATTCAAAACAAACACTAGCACTACTGGCACTATGGCTGACTAAACGGACTCTCTCTGACTGTATTCAAAACAAACACAAAATCTATGGAACACTATTACTAGCACTCGACAATTAAAGCTTCCTAAAAGCAAAAACACATGGAAGAAGAAGTGACAAGTAAGAAAAATAGAGTTAATACTTAAATTAGCGTAGCTCGCTGCACAGCAGATGTGACACAGACGGCAGTTACGATAACACTGACACTATAAGATTATTGAACGACTCATTGGGATTTTGAGTCTGACAATGCAGACACTTCTTCAATAATTCAGGATTGCCAGGTCTCTGTAAACAGGTTTTATGATATCCACAACTGCTGCTGGGATAGAATGTTTATGGCTGTATGACCTGTTTGAGTACTGGGCATTGCGGTAATTGCACCATGAATGAGATCCAGGAGGGCAAAGATGGTGTACTGGTTTATCATCAGCTGACAGTCTCTGGAAGAAGGTAGCCCATACTGCCTGCTTCATTTTCAACAAATCCTCAGTATTATTTCTAATGGCAATCTCATAATACTGTTGTAGTTCATCAATCATGTTGTCTGTCAGCCTGCTTCATATGGTCTTACCACCTGAAAGTGTCTTGTCTCTCAAACTTTGTTTCAACTTCCTCAATCTGGTACCCATCCTCTTCTGGGCATGACCAACACATTCCATTTCTGTGACAAGCTTCTCACCATAAGGCTGAGTGGCTACTACACTGTTATATGCATTTGAGTCTGCATAACCTAAGAACTTAGTGTAACACACTCCCCTTTAGTTTACAGATCGATTATAAATTTCAACAGCTGCACGGGCCTCCGTACGACTAGTTGTCCTTCATAATTTCTGTCACAAATATGCCCTTCTTCATTCCCTGATTTATACTTATAACAATGTTTGGTTAAAATCTGGAAATCTATTAGCTTTCCAGTATCCACACTGGTCACTGTAGCAACAGAATTCTTAGAACTGCAGCTGCGCTTCTACCAAGTGCCCCAAAAGCTACTGATATGTCAATCATACCATCGTTTATTTCAGCAGCTTCATTTGCAGCACCCTTAATTGACTCACATGCAGCAGATCTCACAGCAGATCCAATAAATCCTGCATACTTGTCCATTTTACAAAGTGGGCGTGGCATATACATCATGACACACATTGTTTCTGCTGCAGTGTGTCCTTTGCCAATAGCTCTCAATCCATAAAACCACCTAATATTTATTTTAAAATAATTATCTTTACACTTATCAGAACTCCAAAATGAATGAGTATATTTACAACTGGCAGAATTAATGATAAGTTTCCTGGCTAGTCCATTTGATACCTCAATGTCTTCATGTAAACTAACTGGCCCTCCACATACATACAGCACACACATTCACATAACACCCCTGTTAGGATGTGTAAATGTATCAGAATATAACCTAACCTACCGTATACATGAGTTTTGTTTTGAGATAACTGTGTTATCACTATGTTTCATTTTAATCTTCGAAGCACTAATGGGTGTTTCGCTAGATACTCATGAGTTTGCCAGTATTTCATTGTCTGTAACTTCACACACCACATGCTGAACACAATGTTTCTCTTTATTCAAAAATTTATTACCATGAAACCCACATTTCTTAAAAACACTTCATTTTGGAGTCATACTTTTTGAGAGATTTACCAGTCTATTCGTCACTTTTCCTCGGAAAAACGTTAGCACTTCGATATACAAAGCATGTTTATACTATGAAAAGATACGATACTATTTTTGACAGTGCTACCAATACAAACACATAATTTAACCTTTATAACAGCAATCCACAGCTTTCTACAGGGTGGTCCATTGATAGTGACCGGGCCAAATATCTCACGAAATAAGCATCAAATGAAAAAACTACAAAGAACGAAATTCGTCTAGCTTGAAGGGAGAAACCAGATAGCGCTATGGTTGGCCTGCTAGATAGCGCTGCCATAGGTCAAACTCATATCAACTGCATTTTTTAAAACTAGGAACCCCCATTTTTTATTACATATTCATGTAGTACGTAAAGAAATATGAATGTTTTAGCTGGACCACTTTTTTCGGTTTGTGATAGATGGGGCTGTAACAGTCAAAAATGGTTCAAATGGCTCTGAGCACTATGGGACTTAACTTCTGAGGTCATCAGTCCCCTAGAACTTAGAACTACTTAAACCTAACTAACCTAAGGACATCACACACATCCATGCCCGAGGCAGGATTCGAACCTGCGACCGTAGCGGTCGCGCGTTTCCAGAATGTAGCGCCTAGCACTGCTCGGCCACTCCGGCCAGCTGCTGTAATAGTCACAAACATATAAGTATGTGGTATCACATAACATTCCGCCAGTGCGGACGGTATTTGCTTCGTGATACATTACCCGTGTTAAAATGGACCGTTTACCAGTTGCGGAAAAGGTCGATATCGTGTTGATGTATGGCTATTGTGATCAAAATGCCCATGGGGCGTGTGCTATGTATGCTGCTTGGTATCCTGGATAACATCATCGAAGTGTCCGGACCATTTGCTGGATAGTTACATTATTTAAGGAAACAGGAAGTGTCCAGCCACATGTGAAACATCAACCACGACCTGCAACAAATGATGATGCCCTAGTAGGTGTTTTAGCTGCTGGGGCAGCTTATCCACACATCAGTAGCAGACAAATTGCGCGAGAATTGGGAATCTCAAAAACGTCGGTGTTGAGAATGCTACATCAACATTGATTGCACCCGTACCATATTTCTATGCACCAGGAATTGCATGGCGATGACTTTGGATGTCATGTACAGTTCTGCCACTGGGCATAAGAGAAATTACGGGACGGTGAAAGATTTTTTGCATGCATTCTATTTAGCGATGAAGCATCATTCACCAACAGCGGTAACCTAAACCGCCATAATATTCACTATTGGGCAACGGAGAATCTTAAGATGGCAGTGACAAGTGGAACAGCAGCAACCTTGGCAGGTTAATGTATGGTGTGGCATTAAGTTGTTGTTGTTGTTGTTGTGGTCTTCAGTCCTGAGACTGGTTTGATGCAGCTCTCCATGCTACTCTATCCTGTGCAAGCTTTTTCATCTCCCAGTACCTACTGCAACCTACATCCTTCTGAATCTGCTTAGTGTATTCATCTCTTGGTCTCCCTCTACGATTTTTACCCTCCACGCTGCCCTCCAATACTAAATTGGTGATCCCTTGATGCCTCAGAACATGTCCTACCAACCGATCCCTTCTTCTGGTCAAGTTGTGCCACAAACTTCTCTTCTCCCCAATCCTATTCAATACTTCCTCATTCGTTATGTGATCTACCCATCTAATCTTCAGCATTCTTCTGTAGCACCACATTTCGAAAGCTTCTATTCTCTTCTTGTCCAAACTATTTATCGTCCATGTTTCACTTCCATACATGGCTACACTCTATACGAATACTGTCAGAAATGACTTCCTGACACTTAAATCAATACTGGATGTTAACAAATTAAGGGAGGAAGGATAATTGGCCCCCATTTTATCGATGGAAATTTAAATGGTGCAATGTATGCTGATTTCCTGCGTAACGTTCTACCAATGTTACTACTAGATGTTTCACTGCATGACAGAATGGCGATGTACCTCCAAAATGATGGATGTCCGGCACATAGTTTGTGTGCGGTTGAAGCAGTATTGAATAGCATATTTCACGACAGGTGGATTGGTCGTCAAAGCACCATACCATGGCCCGCACATTCACCGGATCTGATGTCCCCAGATTTCTTTCTGTGGGGAAAGTTGAAGGATATTTGCTATCGTGATCCACCGACAATGCCTGACAACATGCGTCAGTGCATTGTCAATGCATGTGCGAACATTACGGAAGGCGAACTACTCACTGTTGAGAGGAATGTTGTTACACGTATTGCCAAAGGCATTGAGGTTGACAGAAATCATTTTGAGCATTTATTGCATTAATGTGGTATTCACAGGTAATCACGCCGTAACAACATGCATTCTCAGAAATGATAAGTTCACAAAGGTACATGTATCACATTGGAACAACCGAAATAAGATGTTCAAATGTACCTATGTTCTGTATTTTAATTTAAAAACCTACCTGTTACCAACTGTTCGTCTAAAATTATGAGATATATGTTTGTGACTATTACAGCGCCATCTATCACAAAGCGAAAAAAGTGGTCCAACTAAAACATTCATATATCTTTACGTTGTTGTTGTTGTGGTCTTCAGTCCTGAGACTGGTTTGATGCAGCTCTCCATGCTACTCTATCCTGTGCAAGCTTTTTCATCTCCCAGTACCTACTGCAACCTACATCCTTCTGAATCTGCTTAGTGTATTCATCTCTTGGTCTCCCTCTACGATTTTTACCCTCCACGCTGCCCTCCAATACTAAATTGGTGATCCCTTGATGCCTCAGAACATGTCCTACCAACCGATCCCTTCTTCTGGTCAAGTTGTGCCACAAACTTCTCTTCTCCCCAATCCTATTCAATACTTCCTCATTAGTTATGTGATCTACCCATCTAATCTTCTGCATTCTTCTGTAGCACCACATTTCGAAAGCTTCTATTCTCTTCTTGTCCAAACTATTTATCGTCCATGTTTCACTTCCATACATGGCTACACTCCATACAAATACTTTCAGAAATGACTTCCTGACACTTAAATCAATACTGGATGTTAACAAATTTCTCTTCTTCAGAAACGCTTTCCTTGCCATTGCCAGCCTACTTTTTATATCCTCTCTACTTCGACCATCATCAGTTATTTTGCTCCCCAAATAGCAAAACTCCTTTACTACTTTAATTGCCTCATTTCCTAATCTAATTCCCTCAGCATCACCCGACTTAATTAGACTACATTCCATTATCCTTGTTTTGCTTTTGTTGATGTTCATCTTATATCCTCCTTTCAAGACACTGTCCATTCCATTCAACTGCTCTTCCAAGTCCTTTGCTGTCTCTGATAGAATTACAATGTCATCGGCGAACCTCAAAGTTTTTATTTCTTCTCCATGAATTTTAATACTTACTCCTAATTTTTCTTTTGTTTCCTTTACTGCTTGCTCAATATACAGATTGAACAACATCGGGGAGAGGCTACAACCCTGTCTTACTCCCTTCCCAACCACTGCTTCCCTTTCATGTCCCTCGACTCTTATAACTGCTATCTGGTTTCTGTACAAATTGTAAATAGCCTTTCGCTCCCTGTATTTTACCCCTGCCACCTTTAGAATTTGAAAGAGAGTATTCCAGTCAACATTGTCAAAAGCTTTCTCTAAGTCTACAAATGCTAGAAACGTAGGTTTGCCTTTTCTTAATCTTTCTTCTAAGATATTACGTATTACACGAATATGTAATAAAAAATGGGGTTCCTATTTTAAAAAACACAGTTGATATCAGTTTGAGCTATGGCAGTGCCTTATAGCAGGCCAACCATTGCGCCAGCTGGTTTCCCCCTTCGAGCTAGACAAATTTCGTTCTTTGTAGTTTTTTCGTTTGACACTTATTTCGTGAGAAATTTGGCCTGGTCACGATCAATGGACTACCCTGTATATAAAAAATTACCGATTTTATTAGGTCTTGAAGTAATGCATGTAAAAATTTTAACATTTTCAACTGGTGTAGATTATATTTTAGAAAATAAAATAAAATACTTCCCACGCAAGTTTATAAGTAATATACATATCATTTTATTTGGAAAATTGCAAATTTTATAATCAGATAAAAACCCAAAAAAGTGAAAAAGAATGTTTTCCCCTTCTAACTCCCCTTAAAGTTATGGAAATGTGCAAGCTTTTGGAGCCAGTGGCTTCTTCTTCTGGCAGAAACAATGAAGGGGAAGGAAAAGGGAAGAAAGAAAAGGCTTGTCAAGGTTTAGGAAATGGGGAGAGTTGCAGAAAAGCTGCAGAGAAACCCAGGCCAGGACAGACTTACTGAATGGGATGAGAAATATGTAACTAAACCAGTCCATCTCTCATACCACCAGCAGATGTGAAGTATTCTTGTGATTGGTAGTAAGTCATAAACATTAAATTATTGTCAGTGTATGTTCATATGTAATACTGCACATACCTTTGAGGTATCATTGGGCCCATTGGGAAGAGGATCAAAATTAGGCCACTGCTTTCTAATTATTTGGAGCATTTCATTAAATGAGACCATCTTCCCATCATTCCATTTGTTGCCGCTGAAAGGCATGTACTCAATAAATCTTACATCAACATTTTTCTCTTTTGTTAACTCCACAAAACTGCACACTTCATCTTCATTAAAACCTCGCATTACAACACAATTTATCTGTGGAAGAAAGACACCATTAAAAACTTGGTATCAGATAAAGCATGGTTTAAACAGAGTTTGAAAGACTTTTTGATAGGCAACTCATCCTACTCTATAGATGAATATCTGTTAGGCCAGCTTAACTAAGAATGTCTGTTAGATTTCAGTTCTGAGAGCACTTTGTCATAACAGTCAAGATTATGTACCTTTTGTTTGATAAATTTATTAATAGTGCATAACAATATTTCAGTCTGACAGCGTATCAATTCTGAAAATATTAGCTGTTCCAGTTTGTATTGTATTCACCTAGTTTGCCAATCTCCTGACAAATGATCAGGGTATTTAAATGTTTTATATTTTTTATGTTATACTTTCTGGCATGTTACTCACCCATGAGAATCATCTCATGTTTTGGGTCTTGGAACAAAAGCTGAATCTAATCTAATCTAACCTACAAAATAATGGTTCTACAAGTCTGTTGTTATATTTGTATACCTCACTGATTCTGTTAAATTAATCTTTTTCTCTCTTTTTGGAGACTGTCTGAATTTATCTTAGCATGCCAAGCTGTTAACCTTCTTAACAATTTACGAAAATTAAACTACATACATCTCCAATCTTTTTCCCCACTCCAACGCACACATCTTTTGCTGAAGGTATTATTTTAACTATTACATTAAATTAAGAAGCTTTCTTGAAACTGTGCTGCCATTTGTGAAACAAAGTTAAAAGTGTTCTCAAGATAAAAGGTCTTCACAAAAGCAGCATTTAGTATCTGTGCAGGTGGTAATACTGACAGCCTTCATATAAACAAACCCAAATGGTAGAATATCCTGCTTTACACATACACGCAATGGCAGAAAAAAGGAAAAGAGCACACCTTTCATTCAAGCATTGAATATATAAACTGATGAGACAAAACACTATGACCTCCTGTTTGATAATGTGTTTGTCCACTGTTGGAACACAATACAGCAGTGATTTTGTGTGGGACAAGTTCAACAAATTTCAGGTATGTTCCCAGCATTATGTGAGGTATGTTCCCAGCATTATGCAGCACCGCATGTCTAAGCACAGGTCATGTAATTCCCATAAATTGGAGATCAGTGGTTTCTGGGTGCAGAACTGGTATCTGATAGCATTACAGATGTATTCCATCAGATTCAGAAGGGGTGAATTTGATTCTGGCCTCGTGACACTGAAAGTCATATTGTTGAAACATGTCACCTTCATTAGAGACAGGGTGCGGACAGTGCACAATAATGTTCACACAGAACAAAGCTGTTATGGAGCCTTCAGTTACTACCACAGGACCCACAGAAGACCAGGTGAATGTCCTCCATAGCATAATATTGCTCCCACTGGCCTACGTCTGTAGCAAAGTGCACCTTTCAAGCACCAATTCACTCTGTTGACGGTGTATGTGCACAAAACCGTCAAGCAGGTGTAATGCGAAACACGAATGATTCAACCAGATGACACATTTCTATTGATTCACTGCCCAATCTCAATGCTCCTGAGCCACAGAAGTTGTAATTCAACAGTGTTGTCAACATGGGAACATACGGGGGTTGTCTGCAGCAGAGCCCTATGTTTAACAGTGTGCAATGAATGGTGTGCTCTGAAATACTCGTGCTTCCACCAGCACTGTGTCATCAGACGTGCCACAGAAATTAGCTTCCTCAGCCGAATGTCATCTTTTTCAAAGGAACCATCCCAGCATTTGTCTTAAATCATTTAGGGAAATCAAGGAAAACCCAAATTTTGATGGCCCGATGGGACTCGGGTCCGTTGTCCTCTCGAAGGCAAGTCCACTGTCTGACCACTGTGGTGGCATGACCTAGTCTTAATTAAGCCAGAAAATCCTGGGAAATGCTGACATACTTATTGATTGAAGATATAACAATTTAAAACAATCCTTTCATGAATTTCACTACAATTTTCTGCTCTTTTGAAAAAAAATTTCTTTTGACTGTTTTGATTATGTTTATTATGTTTAAATAATGATGGCAGTCTCTATAAAAGGGCAGTTTGACTTTTAAGTTTAGTTATACTGTTTTAAACTACATCCTTCATCTATTTGTCCACCCAGAAGTGCTATAGGATATAACTTGAAGACTATGGTGAGGTGGTGGGGGACGGTCATGTGTTGAGAAGGAGGTGCTGCCAGAAATGAAGTGTGTGAGGTGACGTTATTGACACTGCATACAGGGAAAATAAAAATACTCTATTCCATATTCATTTACAATCTACGTCTGGCCCCCATATGGTTTTACTTTTCTCCAATAAGAAAAAAGAAATTGTCAGTAACTGTCTTTATAAGGTCTTATAAGGAATCAAACAATAGAAAATCTAGGCTGGAATAATGACCATATTATAAAAAAGATACATTACTATTCACTGTATACAGGAGATGTCAGGTCACAGACAAGCACAACAAAAAGACTACTAAACACATAAGCTTTCGATCAGAAAGTCTTCTTCCAAAGTGGACAAAAAACACACACACACACACACACACACACACACACACACACACACACGACCGTTGTTTCTCCCATGATGCGCAGTTGCTCCCAGTCTGGCCCTAGCAGCCAGAGACAGTGGTCATGTATGTGTGATCTGCATTTGCGCGCATGTGTGTGTGTGTGTGTGTGTGTGTGTGTGTGTGTGTGTGTGTGTGTGGGAAGGGGGGGGGGGGGGGTTTGCACCAAAAGCTTACGTGTTTAATAGGTGGTGTATTTTTTTTTTTTTTTTCCCCTGCCTGCAACACAACATCTACAGTATACAGTGAGTGCCAATCTATCATTTGATAATACTGTCGTTACCACCTTTCCAAGAGGCATATTGTGGAGTAATCCGAAGGGCTCTACTAATTTGTACAAGAGGAAGGAGAGCACAATCTCAATGTAAGTTTTTAGAAAACTGGTATGTGCATTACTTCTGCAAACCTTTCAGAAAGGACATGGTATGCATTTCATTCAGCAAGATGAGTAATAAACAATATTAGCAATACTGCATCAAACTTGTTCACTTTCATCTTTGGATTAAACATTCGATTTCAGAGAGTACAGAATTTGGCAGAATCAAATTTTGGGGATATGTGGAACTGGGACAATGGCATATTTTTTACCCATTCAACAAACTAAGCACTGCTGATTGCTACTTTTATTGTGTCTGCTGCTGCAATGCATATATGAAACTATAAGTGCAGCATCTATGCTGGAATAAAATGTTATACAAATGAAACTAACAGGCACAGTGAAATAGAGTAGTATGGCTCATCATTTCGGTCTCACAGATTAGCAGGTGTTGACTTGAAAGATAATACTTAAGAAGTTGAATCCAAAGGAGAGGATGTACCGTATTTACTCAAATCTAAGCCGCACTTTTTTTCCGGTTTTTGTAATCCAAAAAACCACCTGCGGCTTAGAATCGAGTGCAAAGCAAGTGGAAGTTCAGAAAAATGTTGGTAGGTGCTGCCACAACTAAATTCTGCCGTCGAATATATGTAGCGCTACACAGGCATGCTTCGTAGGCACAAAGATAAATAAATACTGGCGCCAAAACCTCTGCGTCAGTAAATAAATTTAAAAAAAAGGTGGAAGACAATTTTCATACATTATCCAACGAAGTAAATACAAATTCCGTATTGTTCATCTTCGAATGTAGCAGAACTTCAATGTATTACGAAAATCCGACTGGCAAGACTGTTTGGGATGTTTGTCAATATGGCCAACTCTACGTTCTGAATTTTTTCCTACCTGTGAGAAGAGATGGTTGCTAATAGGAACCTGATGAAATGTGAATCACATGCAGTATTCTCTTCATCATAAGAGTAATACGAATATAAACATTTTGCCATGTATTCTTTCGTGTTTGCTGCTATCTTATTTAAATCCTGTCTGCCTAATAAACTACGAAACTAGAGTGAGACAACAGCAAACACGGAAGAATATACATATCGTGTCATGTTTATATTCGTATTATTCTTATGCCTAATAGTGATACAGTCATAAATGAAGCACGGCAACTGACTAGATTTTTAAATCTAAGATGAATCTAATTTCTGTGCAGAATTTGATGTACTAAAGAAGCGGCCACATAGATTTTCAAATGGAGAAAAATTTTCGCCTAACTCTCGTTCAGAACATGTTCTATCATACGCAGTCTATTATTTGGTTCTTGTTGATCATTATCAAAGAAAGCAGCAGTGTAAGTAACAAGAAATAGTAGTCTCTTGCCATTGTTCTGCTAATGAGATGATTTCTCTCTCTCTCTCTCTCTCTCTCTCTCTCTCTCTCTCTCTCTCTCTTTTTTTTTTTTTTTTTTTTTTTTTTTTTTTTATTAGGCGGCGGTAGCGTGCACAAAAGCAAGCCATGCCGCGAGCGATGACAGTCCGCAAACACACACTATCAGAATGCGGCAAACAATGCATGACACAGTACAGTAATGCATTTTCAGCTTAGAGTGACATAAACGCCTATAACAAGGAAAACGGCACTTATCAGATCAAAGCAAAATAAGCAATCGATTCAAACCAGACGAAGCATGTGAAAAAGGAAGGGTACCAGTATAAATACGGACGGAGCGCCCGACGCATAGCAAAGGCTACCTGGTAAAGCTTAACTGCTAAGCTTACGACTCGAACCAAACTACTGTAGCTGTATCGTCAATCATTCGACCTAAGTTGTGTCTCATGTTACAATGGACCGACTTTGTTTCGATTTGGAGGTGCGGCCTAAACCTTTTCTCTCCCCTTGAACTTTGAGTCTCAAATTTCAGGTGCAGCTTAGATTCAGGAATTTTTTTTTTCCTTCCTTTATTTCGAGTCTCATTTTTCAGGTTTGAGTGCGGCTTAGATTTGAGTAAATATGGTAGGTGGTATTTCAACTAATTCTAACTATGAAATAAAACAAAGTACAGCAGGGAGCTCTGACGAATCAAAGAGCAGCGATGAAGATTCTGATGAATAGGAAAGTATGAGTTAAGAAATAAGATGCTACTGAGATCGTAAATTTTTGTTGTGTTGATGAATCTGTTAACAAACATATTCAAAAATGCACTGAAACATTGGCACATGTAGTGTTGGGAGGTGATAAACTGTCATTACTGTTAGAGGAGCTCCGTATTTCTTGCTGTTCTACTCCTACATGACACTGTATCTGAAGGTATAGAATGAATCTTCACTGGCTAGAGAAATGGGTAACACAATTTTACAAGTCTCTGCTGTCATGTAATCTCTTCAGGGAAATCATGACTGCACTAAGATTCGGTTTGTGGTTGACAAGGTCAGAGTCATTAAGAAATGCAAGGCAGCTACCATGTCAGTCCTAGAAGAGAGAGACGTAGCAAACTGTCAAAGGATGTACATTCCCGGTGCATATGTTTGTGGTGATGTACTATCCAAGTAATACTGTGTGTCAGGCAGCGCATTACTCAAGAACCATCATGGAAGAATGTGGAGTGGTAATTTATGTAAAAAACAACATATCTTACAATGCATTAGATTTAAAGAGCCATTGTATAGAGCAACAAATTGAAGTATGTGGTGTTGAGATTACTGTAAATGACTTCACGGCTGTAGTGTTAGCACTGTATAGATCTCCCTCAGGGAATTTGAATGTATTTCTTAAGCACTTAGATTCTTTATTATCCATACTGTACTCAAAGTCCAAGAACTTGATAATTTCTGGTGACTTTAATGTTGATTTCCTAAATGAGAGCAATAGTAAAGCTGATTTAGTACATTTAATGGAGTCTTATAATCTGATGGCAATAGTAGATTTCCCAACTCGGGTTACTGTTAACAGTAAAAGTCTGATAGATAATATATTTATAGATAAGTCTACATGGAATGAGATCACTGTACATCCAATCCTTGGCCTTTCTGATCATGGTGGTCAATTGCTTAGGCTCAATTACATCAGTGTGTGCAACAGTTCCGAGCATTCTTGGAAATCTTTTAGGATAATAAATGAACAGGGCCTTAAAAAATTCAATGATAGCCTAAAATAGATAGACTGGAGCCGAGTTTATAGGGAAACAGATGTAAACAAAAAGTACAATTCATTTTTAAATGAATTCATGTCTGTATTTGAGTCCATCTTTCCCAAAAAAGTAGTTAGAAATAGTCATATAGGCAATGCCAAGAAGTCTTGGATCACTACAGGGATAACAACATCTTGTAGAACAAAGAGGATGTTATAAAGTTCTCTCAGGACTTGTAATCATCCAAAGAAACGACAACACTACAAACTTTACCGTAGCATTCTCAAGAAGGTTATAAATAAATCTAAAAATATGTGCATAAAATCAGAAATTGAAAGCTCAGAAAATAAAATTAAAACTATATGGAATGTAATAAAGAGGGAAACTGGCAGGACAACAGGGAACATGTCTCAGGTAGAGATTAAAACAGGGGACAGTATCATTAAGGAACCTGAGTTGGTTGCAGAAATATTTAATAACCACTTTTTGAGAGCAGCAGAGAAGACAGGCTGTAATGGTTCCATGGAAGAATCATTGTCCCTCCTACAGAAAGCTATTAGCAACAGAATCCTACAGTTATCCTTATCTCCAGTTACTGTAAGCGAAGTCATAAGAGTAATTAGATCATTAAAAAATAAAAATTCTGCTGGTGTGGACAATATTTCTAGTAAAATACTGAAACACTGTTATAAATTTGTTAGTCCCGTCTTATGCAACATATACAATGCATCCCTACAAGATGGGATTGTCCCTGACAGACTTAAGTTGGCTGTAGTGATTCCTCTCTTTAAAAAAGGGGATAATAGCATTGTTACAAACTATCGCCCAATATCTCTATTAACTACCTTCTCGAAAATTCTAGAAAAACTCATGCACAGGAGGATTGTAGACCATCTCAACTTCCATAGTATCTTAAGCAAAAATCAGTTTGGTTTTCGTGCCGGTCTTTGTACTGAACAGGCAATATTCTCTTTCAGCAACCAAGTTCTGGAAGCCATTAACAAAAAAATGTCTCCAGTGGGTATTTTTTGCGATCTTATGAAAGCCTTTGACTGTGTAAACCACCAAATTCTTTGGAAAAAGGCAGAATACTATGGTTTAGGTGGTACTGTTGGCTTGTGGCTACAATCATATCTACAGGATCGGAAGCAGACTGTAATGCTAAATGGCTCTTCTGGAGAACCTGCCTCGTCTGAATGGGGCACGATAACGTGTGGTGTGCCTCAAGGCTCCGTTTTGCGCCCACTGCTTTTCCTCATCTTTATTAATGATCTTCCTCTTTGTTCTGAGACAAACAGCAAATTTACCCTGTTTGCCGATGATACCACAATTCTAATTGACGATTTGATTGATGATGATCTTGAAAAAACTACAAATACTGTTTTTAATGACATCTTAAATTGGTTCTCCTCAAATGGTCTCTCACTCAATGCAGATAAAACTCATTATATGAGGTTCCATACATCACAAAGTAATCCCGATGAAATTGACATAAAATGTAGAGATCAACCAATACAGAAAGTTGAAGACACAAAATTCCTGGGTGCTTACATAGACAGTAAATGTAATTGGTCAGTTCACATTCTTCATCTATGTAAAAAACTTAGCTCGGCAACATTTTCATTACGGGCAATTTCTTCAGTGGCTGAAGTTGACTCTATTAAGGTTGCCTACTTTGGCAACTTCCACTCATTGATGTCATATGCTATCATATTCTGGGGGAACCAACCACTTGCAAAAAAAGTTTTCACCATCCAAAAAAAAGCAATCAGAATAATGTGTGGGGTCCATCAAAGACACTCTTGCAGGCACTTGTTTCGGAAGATAGGTATCCTAACAACTGCCTCACAGTTTATTTTTTCCTTGCTGACCTTTGTGTGCAAAAATTATTCCATCTACCAAGACAACAGTAAATTCCATGGTTATAACACCAGAAACAAAAACAATCTACATTTAGAAATGAAACGTCTCACTCTGGTACAAAAAGGAGTTTACTACTCCAGCATAAAGCTGTTCAATGCTCTACCACTACATATCAAATGTGTTCATACAGAACTGCCAAAATTTAAACTAGTTCTCAAAGATTACCTGACAGAGAAATCTTATTATACTGCGGATGAATACCTGAAAGAAAGTGTATACCATCACTAAACTTATTGTGTCTAGAAGTAATTCAATTGATTTTATTGTGCATTTGGGCATTAGCACACTTTTTGCAACAACAGATTGGCTGTACATGTATTTACTCTTGTAGGCCTAATATCTGATTTAACTTTGTGCTCTTATCTTTAACCGTTATTTGAAACTCCTTTTTCTGTCAAACGGTTGTTATGTTGTCTAGCTGACAGTGTATCTGTTACTGTATTTATAGTATGTCTTAAACTATGTACAATTTGCCATTGAATTGCCCTTGTATTTATTGTAAGTTTAAATTGAAACCTGTACAATTTGACACGTTCTATATCCTTGTGATTGACTCACTAACTGGATCTATGGAACAAGAAATAAATAAATAATTAAATAAATAAATAAATACTGAAGTGTGATCCAAGTCGCACAAATATGGCTTTAATAATAATCTCCAAACAATATGCCTCTAAGGGCTCAACAAGACACAGAACACTGATGTGCACATTACAAACTAGAATCACACAGAGAGTCAGTCAGCACTGTTCCACACTTATATATGTGCGAGTCATCAGCAGATGGCACGGCAGGGACCGCGCCGCACGCTTGGCTCCCAGAGGCGGAATCCAGCAGCCAGCCTGCAATGATCAGTCAGTGACCAATTTAAAGACGCATGTACGGCAACACCACTCTCGGTGCACTCACACTGACACGTACTAGTAGCACGATACAGCAGTGATGAGTAGTAGTACCCCTCCTGTCTTGTGCGCCTTTTATCTGGCTCTACAATTTACTTTCCTAGACCCACACAAATGCCTGATCCTCCTAATTCAATTTGCTCTGCAGACTATTCAAAATTCATAAAGAAAAAGAAGCCACAATTGCACTTTGTGTGCCAGTTACTTTCCAATACATTGGCACCAGCTGATCTTATTTAAGAATACTCAACTTTCGTAGCCATACTTACAGCACATCCTTTGCTTCCTGGCCTAAATCCAAGTTAACTCCCAGCCCCCCTGCCCCCCCCCCCCCCCCACACACACACACACGCCGCTCCCCCCCCTCTCGCCCCACCCAAATCAGCTAGTTGTGTGCTGTTATCTCACGTCATACCCTAGTCTATGAGTGCCCAGCTGTATGTCGCCTGACCCCTCTACCTGCACCCCTAGCTAGCCCACAGATGGCTCCCCACTCTCCCACGAACCACTAAATGCTTCCCTCCAAACCCCTCCCATCTCTCTCCATCTCTCACATTGCCTCAACCCACCCCATCCTACCCTACTCTAAAGCCCCACCTCACTCCAGAACACTCACCGTGGGCCAGTAAAGAGCTGGCAGTTGAGCGACCACAGCATAAGGAGACATGCATGCGCATGTGAGAATGTGTGTGTGTGTGTGTGTGTGTGTGTGTGTGTGTGTGTGTGTGTGTGTGTGTGTGTGTGTGTGCGCGCGCGCGCGCGCATGTTTTCCCTACAGCTAGAAAAAGAAAGTGCATTCTGGAAGCTCGCCAAGCAACGTACCTTTTAGTTTGGAAGGTAGAAGACGAGGTACTGGTGGAAGTAAAGCTGTGAGGACGGGTCGTGAGTCGTGCATGGATAGGTCAGATGGTAGAGCACTTGCCCACAAAAGGCAAAGGTCCCAAGTTTGACTCTTGGTCCGGCACACAGTTTTAATCTGCCAGGAAGTTTCATATCAGTGCACACTCCACTGCACGGTGAAAATCTCATTCTACATACCTTTTGTTCGTGTGCCTATCGATGAGACAGTGCTTCTGCCTTTTGGTGAGCCATCTCCTTTATTCCTAAATAATTCGTAATTTTCAACAGAAACTTTCCGTACGTTATTATTGCATCCTACATTACAATATGCAATTTCCACAATATGTGGTCATCTGTGAATATAATGGGGGTAACAACTGTAGGAGACCAAAAACTGACTGCAGTAAGCAAGTTCAAGTTATTGTACACTGCAGTAGTTACGCAGAGGTGAAGAGGTTCACACAGGATAAGCTAGCATGGGCAACTCCATGAAACCAATCTTCAGATGGAAGATCACAACAATAAAAACATTTGATTCAGCTTACACCAGACTCCAAACAGCGTACACAACCTGTATGCTCAGAAACACAGAAAATCATATTGGTTCCATCAGCAGCAAACTTCAGCCCGTAATTGTTATGGAACACTGCGGCGATTTTGTTCATTAATATAACCCAAACCTGGGGAGTAATAAGAGAGTATTGTTGTAACTTCTTATCAACCTGGTTACCAAAATACATATTAAGAAGACTGGTAAAGTGTTATTTTAAAGGGGTCACTCCAAAGCGCCACGAAAGTATTTGAGCAATGTATAAAATTAGAGAATCAGTGCACAATATTGAAAGCCTATATACACTATCTATATCTGCATGACTAGTCTGTAATTCACAATTAAATGCTGGCAGAGGGTTCAGAGAACCACCCTCAACCTATTTATCTACCATTCCACCCCCCTACAGCATTTGAGGAAAACCAAACACTTCAATATTTCCGTACAAGCTCTGATTCCTCTTATTTTATTACAATGATCATTTCTCCCTATGTAAGAGGGCTCTAACAAAATATTTTTGCATTCGGAGGAGAAAGTTGATGATTGAAATTTTGAGAACCTGCTCCAGCAAAATGCTTTTGCTTTAACGACTGCCACCCCAATTCACATGCGATATCTGTGGCATGCACTTTCCTGTTTCCCAATAAAACAAAATGAGCTGCCCTTCTTTGAACTTTTAAATGATGTCCTCTGTCAGTCCTATCTGGTAAGGATCCCACACCATGCAGAATACTCCAGAAGAGGACAGACAAGTATAGTTGTAGATAGTCTCTTTAGTAATCCTAATCTTCTAAATGTTTTCCTATTAAATCACAGTCTTTTGTTTGCTTTCCCACCGCATTATCTATGTGAGCATTCCAATTTAAGTTATTTGTAAATGTAATTCCTAAGTATTCAGTAGACTTCACAGCCTTTAGATCTGCGTGAATTATCATGTAACCAAAATTTAGTAGATGCCTTTTACTACTCAAGCGGATGACATAACAATTTTTATTATTTAAGGTCAGTTACCACTTTTTGCATCATATGGATAGGTAGCCTAAATCATTTTGCAGTTCATTTTGATCATCTGATCACTTTACAAGACAGTAAATGATTTGCAAGACTGTAAATGATAGCATCATCTAAGAGGACTGCTCAGATTCTCTCTTAAATTGTTAATGTAGATCGGCAACAGCAGGTGGTCTGTAACACTTCCTCGAGGAATGTCAGATATCACTTCTGTTTTACTTGACGATTTTCCATCAATTTTTCTGATAGGAAACCACACATCCAGTTGCACAACTGAGACAATACTCCCTAGGCACACAATATGATTAGAAAATGCTTGTGAGGAACTGTTTCAAAAAGTCTTCTGGAAATCTACAAATATGGAATCAATTTGAGATCCCCAGTCAACAGCACTTATTACTTTGTGTGACTAAAGAGCTAGCTGTGTTTTAAAAGGTCGATATTTCTGAATCTATCTTGGCTATTTATCAATGAATCATTATCTTTGAGATAATTCATAATATTCAAACACAATATATGTTCCAAAATCCTAATGCAAATCAACAATAGTGATATGAGTCTGATATTTAGTAGATTACTCGTCTTTTCTTTCTTGAGCATTGGTGTGACCTGAGCAACTTTTCAGTCTCTAGGTATGGATCTTTATCAAATGAGTGGCTATATATGATTTCTAATGGAGCTATTGTATCAGCATTCTCTGAAAGAAACATAACTGCTTTATGACACTGAGGAGAGCTACTACTAAGTTACTCACAGTTGCAGTTGTTCTTGATTTGAATACTGCAATATTTACTTTGTTGTCTTTGGTGAAGAAATTTCAGAAATCCGTGTTTAGTTGCCCTGCTTTAGTAGCACTGTCATCAGTAACATTACCACAGCTATTGCGCAGTGAAGGTATTGGTTGTGTCTTGCCATTGGTGTACTACACATGCAACCAGAACCTCTTTGGATTTTCTTCCAGATTTCAAAACGAAGTTTCACTATGGGAACTATTAAACACATCTTGCACTGAAACCCACCCTAAGTTTCGAGCTTCAGTAAAACATCGCTAATCTTGGAGATTTTGCATTCTTTTAAACTTTGACGTGCTTTTTTTCATTGCTTCTGCAGCTGAGTTTTGACATATTTTGTGCACCACCCTTTTAATTTATTTGGTATCCTTTCAATTTATTTGGTATATATCTCTTAATTGATGTCGATACTATTTCTCTGAACTTAAACCATGTCTGGTCTACACTTACATAGTCAGACTTGAAGGAGTAGAGACTTAGTAGAGACCGTCTCCTTGGAAGGCATCAAGTTAATTTTTATCTGCTTTCTCATTAAATGCCCTATTGTGTAGGGCTGAAAATTAATAGAGATAAGGCAAACAGAATGTGCAAAGTAAGTGGAAATTACTCGTCTCTTCCCCGATTACAGTGCAATAGAAGATACTACAAGATGTTGACAGATTTCCATATCTCGGTAGCTTTATATGTAATAATGAGGTCACAGATGCAGAAATCACCAGCAGAACTGGAAAATCAGTCCATATGGCAATTAGGTCTGTAATATGTCAACAAAGCTTTGACTGTACTCCTTTATCGTTTATATGTGTGAGACTTGGAAAATGTCAGTTAAATCAGCACACAGTCTCCATATTTTTCACCAACAATGCTAGAGATGAATTCTGAAGATGTTAACCCAACCAAGTTAGTAAGTAAGTAAGTAAGTAAGTAAGTAAAGTAAGTACAACTGGGGATTTTGCAAAACTGTTGGATGATCGATATTATTGTCTATATTTGACACTGTTGGACTTCTACCTTTTCCTTGATGTGTATTCTTCAAATTGTGAGTTTTATGAGAAAGCTGATAGGTACTTACCAATCAACCTTCCCTCACACGAACTGACATTGTCTCTTTGTAAATTCTACTGTGCTAACAATTATCTACTGAGAATCCTCGACTAGGTCTCCGCAGCTCAAATGAGCCAGTTTCTTTTAAATTTCTGTCTTTGGCTATAATTGTCTTCAAAGTATGGTGACACAACATCTTGTCATGAAACTTTTGCCTTTACACTTGTTTACTTTTCTGGACTCTGCCTTTTTCTGCACTGTGCACTAAATACACTATGTGATTAACGCCCAATCTCCAACAGCCAATCGTGAACTGTAAACAGTTGTAAACTCTACCAGGGCATATAACAAACAATTAACATTTGTGTTTTAGTGTTCTAAGCTGTGAGGTCATCAGCGGACAAATAATTTAGTACCTATTCCTGGACAGCCGGAGTGGCCGTGCGGTTCTAGGCGCTACAGTCTGGAACCGAATGACCGCTACGTTCGCAGGTTCGAATCCTGCCTCGGGCATGGATGTGTGTGATGTCCTTAGGTTAGTTAGGTTTGATTAGTTCTAAGTTCTAGGTGACTGATGACCTCAGAAGTTAAGTCGCATAGTGCTCAGAGCCATTTGAACCTATTCCTGACGTGCTGTTGTTTGGAACAACAACTGACATGATCCAAAATATTACTTTCTTTAATTATAGCTTCACTTTTATTTTGTCTAATGATTACTAATTTCAGTATCAAATTCCATCATCAAGCCACTATATGATCAGAAAGCATAGTGTATCGTTAAAATATTGTTTAATAAACAGATTACCATTATATCATCATTCCTTAAAGTAATGTCCAAAGTGGAAGGCCAGATGATTAATTTTGAGTATATACAAAAGTCAGAGTACTGAACCGGATATGAAAGAAGGAAAACCAGAAGGGCAGTGAGAGACGGGTGCCTTCTATCACCTTACTTCCTTAATATGTTCATCAAGGAAGTAATAACAACAACAAAGAAAAGATGACAAGAATCAAAAGGTAATTTCTGGAATACTCCAAGGAAATGCGATAGGACCATTACATTTACAATGTATATAAATGATCCAGTAGAAAGTGTCAGAGGCTCCTTAATATTGTTCACAGGTACTACACTTGTCCATCAGAAAGTAGCAACAACAGAAGACAGTATCAATTTGCACAATGACCTGCAGAGGATTAGTGAATGATGCAGGCTCTGGCAGTTGACCCTGCACATAAATAAATGTAACATATCACACACACACACACACACACACACACACACAGGAAAAGAAATCCAATACTGTCAATACTGTACAACTACACTATTAATGACAAATTGCTGGAAACAGAATCTACCATAAAATATCTAGAAGTAACTATCCAGAGCAACCTTAAAGAGGAATGACCACATAAAACAGCAATAGAAAAGCAGATGCCAGACTAAGATTCACAGGAAGAATCTTAAGCGAATGTAAATTACCTCTGTGTCCTTACCCAGTAGGACTGACAGAAGAGAGAAAGAAGATCCAATGAAGTGCGGAGTGTTTTGTCACAGGATCATTTAGTCGCTGTGACATCATTACAGATATGCTCAGCAACTCCAGTGGTAGATGCCATAAGAGAGCAGTTGTGCATCACGGAAAGATTTACTACCCAAATTTCGAGAGAGTAGTTTCCGAGAAGAGTCTGACAACATAATAGTTTCTCTCATATACAATTCACGAAATGATCACGAGAAGAAAATTTGAAATTAAGAGATAATATAGAAGCGTACTGACAGTCATTCTTCCCAAGCACTGTTCACAAGTGGAACAAGGCAGAGGGGATCAGTTGGTGGCATGAGACGTACCCCCTGCCACACACAGTTAAGTGGTTTTTGGAGCATGATAGGAGAGAAGAAAGAACCACTGAAAGTTATAGGCCAGGGCAAAGCAAAATACACTGGACACTTAACTGGAGACGATAATCTTTTAAAAAACATTTCTGAAGGCAAGATCGTAGGTAAGAAAACAAGGGGATGACTGAGAACATCCTACTTAAACAATATGATCAATGAATGGGATTTTCTTCACACATGGAGATGAAGACAACTGCTGAAGAGAGGAAGCTGTGGCTGCAGAGACAAGGTTTAACATTTTGGAAGAGTAAGGACACTCTAATACAAAATATGAGTCTGCATGGTAGCTACATATGGAATAAATGACAACTTCTTGTGTGCAGTCATCAAGTCACTTACCCCAGTAGGTGTCTTATCTACTAAAAGTAAAGGTCACTGTTGTGCTTTCAATAGATGTGAACTGCACCCTGAAAATGGTATGTCTAGTTTGCAGTTGTACAGAAGCTTCTTATTTTGCAAAATGGTTCAAATGGCTGTAAGCAGTATGGGACTTAACGTCTGAGGTATTCAGTCCCCCAGACTTAGAACTACTTAAACCTAACTAACCTAAGGACATCCATGCCTAAGGGAGGATTCGAACCCGCGACCGTAGCAGCAGCACGGTTCCAGACTGAAGTACCTAGAACCGCTTGGCCACAGTGGTCAGCTTTTATTTTGCAAAGAAATTTTTGATAATAAGATGAACTGATGCTGGTACTTGCTACTGAAACCAGTAGTACTTAGACACAACAAAAGTGTGACTACAAAATTAAGAATAATTTTTCCAAACAATCGAGTATTTTTTCAAAACAACACCACAATAGGGGAAACTTATTTTAAACTAAAGACACAAAAGAAAAAAAAAGAGAAACTGTAAAGATCTTGAGTCTCATAAGACTCTCTTGGGAGGAAAATATAAGATATTTAATTGGTAAACTTGCAAGGCATACTTTTTTATGTTGTATAAACTATGATACTGTTAGCATCGTCAGCTAAAATTTACTTCTTCTGTCTTAATATACCTTCCTTCACTTACAGCTGCAGTGTGGAGACAGGGGTGAGGGTGGGAGCGGGGATGGGGGCGAGGCACCTGTGAAACAGCAAATTATTCTAAAGAAACTGAAACAAATAATTTGTAACATTGCTGCTGCATATAAAACAAACCTCCAGTTGATAAATTGAAAATACAAATTCCTTAAAAGTTAACTGTACATTTGCCCTAATACAAAGAGATGAGAAGGGTTAATAAACTGAATTGAAGAATGCAAGTTAAGATAGCAATGAAAAAATAATTAGAGGCATGAGATCACCTACTGCAACAGGGAAATGGGAATCAATATGAACCATTACCCAGCTACTGTCAACTGATTCCATGTCTCCATGCACACTGTATAAACCACTGTGGGTTGTACGACAAAGTACATTGTTGTACCACACATTATGGTTTTTCCCCATTCAATGCTCATGTGGATTGTGGGAAGAATGATTCTTTAAATGGTTCTGTGCATGCTGTAATTAATCTTGCCTTCATGGTCCCTATAGGAGTGATACATATGCGGTTATTGTATAATCCCTAAATACCTCACTTAATACAGGTTCTTGAAATTTCATAAGTTGGGTTTTGTCATATATTTGGCGTCTATCTTCACTTGTCTGGCATTTCCAATTTTAGTAGCTTCTTGATGCTCTCCCATGCATCAAATAAATCTATGATCAATCATGCTACACTATTTTGTATACATTCAATGTCTGCCATTAGCCTTATTTGTTATGGGCCATACTTAAGCAATATTCTAGAATGGGCCACACAAGTATTTTGTAAGCAATGTCCTCTACAGACTGATTACATTTTCCAGTATCTTACCAATGAATTGAAGTCTGCATTCTGCTTTGCCTACAAGTGAGTCTATGTCACCATTTCATTTCATCCAGATATTTGTATGAGTTGACCAATTAAAACTGTGATTATTTGATAATGTAGTCATACAATACTGTCTTTTATTTGTTTTGTGATGTGCTCCAATTTACATTTCTGAAAACTTAAACTCAGTTGCCTATCTTTGGACCAATTTGAAATGTTATGATCTGACTCAAATTTGTGCAGATTTTTTTCAGGCAATAATTCATTATAGACAACTCTATCATCCAGGAAAAGTATGAGGCTCCTTATAATATCATCTTCCAGAACATTAAGGTACAACATTAATGTAATGGTATAAATTACTATAACTGTATAAATAAGTTTATAAGTGTGTAAAATACATTGAACTATTTGTTACAACAAAACATTGTACTGGTATACTCAGCAAGATGTTAAATCAGCAGATAGCTACATTTTATGTTCAACATTTTGTGTACAGCATATATGCTGGAAAGGATTTATACCCAAATTAAATAAATCTGAAGAAATAGTAGGGTGTCTCTGGAAAAAAAATCCATAAAAACTCATACAGTCCAATTTGCTATTATGTCACTGTTACTGAAATATAATACAAAGTAACTGAATTCGATGAACATTCTCAGAGTGCAATATGCCTCAGAGTGAAATGCACAGTAATGTCAACATTATTTTTCAAGGCTATGTTTGTGAAAATGGATGAAAGCAAACCACACATTTTGTTCTCAATCTGTGGAAGCATTATGCACTGTGAAACACTGTACTGCTGTTCTACATAAAAGCTGTCTCATTGCCAACATCTTTCCCCTGCTGGCTGTTCTACACTTCTCATCACTGATTCAACATGTTGTAAGATATTTTATGCTGTATGACACCACAGTCCAATCTGGTTAGGATAGCATAAAAATAATATATGAATTTCAGTATTGAAACTGGAACAGCAGAACAGCTCTCATCACACTGGATATCAAATCGAGGTTGGATTACAGCCATGGGTACATCATTTCATGCTACTCAACTGTATGTCATATGTCAGAGTTCATCAACTGTAGTGGCTGGCGACTGGTGGCATAGCCATCTCTTGGCATCCAGTGAACAGACGTTCCACACAGGTGACAGATTTGAAGAAAATGCTGGATACGGCAACAGTGGAACACTCTCTGTATCGAGGTAGCTCAGTACAGCTCAGGTGATGTGTAGTCTTGCATTATCTTGTTAAAAGATAACGTCACGGAGCCCTTGAGAATAGGGCACAGCGATAGGCCTTAACAAAACACAAATGCAGTGGCTGCTGTCCAAATTACTGGCTATGTGAACCAGAGGTTGTGACATGTATCCAGTTGCACCCCATACCATCACATCACATGCTGGACCCGCATGGGAATGACAGGTACAATCTGGCCAGGTCTGTTGGCATCAGAGCCTCCACACACGAGTACATCAATTGTGACGATGTTGCAGAACCGAGACTCATCTGATACGATGACACAGTGCCATTCCTGTGTCTGGCATTGTTGTCAGTTGCACCGCTGTCAGTTCACCTCTCTCTAGAGCTGCATTAAGGGCTTGACAGTCTGTGCTGCTCCAGATGCCATCACATTGTCTGTGTGGATACTTGTCTCACTGTATACAAGCCCACTTCCTGACTAAATGTACACAACTTCACTGCAGGATCACGTATGCATGAGCGAACACTTGTCTGCCCTCTCAGGTGCTAGTTGGGTGGCACTACTGAGGCCCTGCAAGGCATTTAGCATGGCCCTCCTGAACCTACCAATTTTATGTTCGCACAAAATGAGATTCTGAGCAATGCAAGCAGCAATATAGTGAAACAATAAACCAGAGTCTCAGCAGACCATGAGCCTGCCACTGCCAAATCTGGAATGCTTATAAACATTTCTCCTTCTTCCATTATGCTTAACACGGTCTTCGTGTAAACAACCAACACTGAAATAGAATTTCTGAATGAGAAACCTGCTCCATAAGCTTTTCTTGCATACAGAATATGCATGGGAGTGCTGAAAAGTAATGCCTCTGAATTTTTATTCTGTTCTCAATATCGGTCGAGGTATGACACGTCACGCATATTACTTGGTCAACTTTCCCACTTCACTGACTCGTGGCACATCCCCCTCCCGCAAACAGATGGAGTCACAATAGGCAGCCAACTCTGACCAGAGATTGTGAATACGTTTACGGTGCACTTCGAGGAAGAGGCCCTGATGTCATCCAAATGGAAATCCATCTTCTTCTTCTTTTTCTTCTTCTTCTGTTATGTGGATAACACACTTGTCATCTGGCCTCATGGAAGAGACAAACTTCTTGACTTCTTTGTACATCTGAACTCCACACGCCACAAAATCAAATTCACTATGGAGACCAAAGAAGAAGGAAGACTACCATTCCTGCACATCATAGTCAGGAGAATAACGGACAGCACCCTGTGCCACAGCGTGTATCTGACTCCATAAAACACATAAACTCAGTTCTCCCTATGGCACTGTGAATAATTTCAATAACAAAAAGTGAGATGAATGTTGCAGCGTACATTTAATTTCCACTTTGGCTTTGCATTCAAGATTAGTCTTACCTCAGAGTGCAACATTACATCTTTGGTTAATTTAATTATATGTTCATTAGATTTTGGTTATAAGGCACGTTTTGCTGCCTAATGTTTCATCTCCAAATACTGGAAACAATCCATATAGGAAGAGGAGTATGTAAGACATTGGTGGACCAGGTTGGAAGAATCTGTGAATTTCAATACTCTGTAGAAGAGCTCAATCATTTGAAATTAACTTTCAGACCTTGTGGCTATTCTAACAGATATACATAAGGCACTACATTCTAAAATATTTGCATCTTTCACTGAAAAACAAGCAACTAGAGGAAAAGTTCTCTTGCCATTTGTAAAAACAGTCGCAGATCGCGACCTCCGAGTGCTATGAAGAGAAGGTATTGACGCAGTGCTTAAACCAAACTGAAGACCACAACAGCAGCCATACTCAAGTAAATTGCTATGTAGTAGTTTCAGTGAATTTGACAATGATGTGGCTGCTTTCATGGTGGCCCAGTCATATTGTGGGGTAGGGAATGCCAGTGACAGGGCTGGAATTGTAGGTGACAGATGGATTTTTGGCAAAGCCTTGTATCAATACCTCCTTAATTATTGAGCTGAAAAACTGTAAAAAACATTCATACAGCAAAATCACACAAAAAAAATTCCTATTTCTGCAGGTATTGTGCCTTCTGTTTCTTTTTCATTACAAAAACATATTGATTCAAGTTTATAAAGTCACAACTATGTCACTGTGATTTGTGTAACACACATTCTGGAACATGTTCCAGGAATGTCATGAAACAGATAGCTTTAAATACTTACTCTAGCTCATCTTTCAAGACTTGCATGCCAACAACAACACCATCTATCCAATCTGTTTTTATTTCACTTTCATGTAAAGATTTCTCCACAAAGGATATCATCTGCCATGATTTCTCCACAAAGGATATCATCTGCCATGTAGGCAGTGCAAGAGGAATTCCACACTCACATTTGGGTAATCAAGTGGATTCTGTGTCTTGTCAGAACCAAGCACAACCAACCCAATTTCATCTTTACCACTGGTAAATATCTGGAAACATATTAAATGGTAAAAATAAGTTTTGTTTATAACAAGTTGTATACCAATAAAAACATCACACAC
Source organism: Schistocerca piceifrons (assembly GCF_021461385.2). Classification (NCBI taxonomy): domain Eukaryota; kingdom Metazoa; phylum Arthropoda; class Insecta; order Orthoptera; family Acrididae; genus Schistocerca; species Schistocerca piceifrons. Next base: position 958,825,680 of record NC_060149.1, read on the forward strand.
AGATACTCTTTATAAAATTATTTAATTGGATAGATAAAAAATCTACTCACCAAGCAGTGGCAGAACAGACACATAAAAGACTGTTGTGATAGGCAAGCGTTTGGAGCCAGTGACTCCTTCTTCAGGCTGAAGGGTTGCAGGGGAAGCAAGAAGGGTGAAGGAAAAGGACTGGAGAGGTCTAAGAAAAGGGGTAGATTTTGAGAAAGCTACCCACAACTGTGGGTCATGGGTGACTTACCGTACAGGATGATAAGGAAAGACTAATTGTTGGGGACTGCATCAGGCAAGATTCGGAAACCTGAGAGCTTAAAGGTGGAAGACAGGGTAATATGCAAGACAGAGATTACTACTAAAACTGTACATGAGTTAATAAGAGTGAGAAGCTAAGTGTATTGTATGCAACAGCTGTGGGAGGGGGCAGTGAAAATAGACGGGAAAGACAATGAAAGATGTAGAAAGCTAAAACGAAGTGAAGCAAAGAGTAATTACAGTGAAGAAAAGCTGAGACAGGAGAAATTAACGTAAATTAAGGCAAGGTGGGTGGTGAGAACCAAGGACACGTTGTAGTGCTAGTTCCCACCTGCGGAGTTCTGAGAAACTGGTGTCTGGCGGAAGAATCCAGGTGGCATGTGTGGTGAAACAAGTGCCGAGGTCACGTATGCCATGTTGTAGAGCATGCTCTGCAACAGGATATTGCGAGTTTCCAGTATATACACTATGCCTATGCCCATTTATCCTAACTGATAATTTGGTGGTAGTCATGCAGATGTAGAAAGCTGAACAGTGTTTACATAATAGCTGGTATATGACATGTGTCGTTTCTATTTTTTGCCTGATCCGCAGTTCTGGGTGACTTTCCCAAAATCTACACTTTTTCCTGGAACTCTCCAGGCCTTTTCCTTTACCCTTCTTCCTTCCCCTTCAACGCTTCTGTCTGGAGGAGCCACAGGCTCTGAAAGCTTGCCAATCACAACAGTCTTTTATGTGTATGTTCTGCTGCCGCTTGGTGAGTAGATTTTTTATCGATTCAATTACATAATTTTATCAATAATTTATTGTTTATGTTGTTATAGTTACTCTTTATAACCTACTTAAAATACATCACGTACCCTCCTCTCCACAATTCTTCGAACACATAGTTTTGCCTTTTGTAAAAAATCACTGCGTTTCTGTATAACATACTTGGAGTCAAAGTGTCCAACATCTATTACAATTATAAACAGAAGAAAGAAAGCCATTGTATTTATTGGCAGTATTACGCAATCAAATATTTTGAAAGAGTTCCAGTGGTATAAATTTACAGTATCTTACAAATAAATATATACGTTTATTCTCTAAATCAATTCTTAGCAATATCATAATAGTATAAATTGCAGAATCAATATAGCCAATTTTAATGTAATGACTGCAATACAAATACAAAATAACAGCGGTAAGTTATAACAAATGAGAGAGAGAGAGAGAGAGAGAGAGAGAGAGAGAGAGAGGCATTTAGACAATGTTTCATTACAGTGTGAAACTTATTAGAATTAAAATGAAGCCATAGTGAATTATTACATTCCAAAAATAATAATTATTCTGTTCTTTCACCCCAAAATAATACTTTCATTAGGTAATATATACTTTTAATTTCAGAAATTTTTACAACAGCTCTGAACTTCACTGCTTCGACGAAATTATTACATGTGTCAATGAATGAGGGTTGATAACACTGCTTCAGTCATTCAATTGTTCGTCATGTGATATTCGCAATGTTCTTAATAACTTCTTATGTGAAGTTCTATCATCAAAAAGATAATCTACGTAAGTTTTGAAACTCACGAATCTTTAAACAAAAACTTGAAAATGGGTATATCAGTATTTTGTAGATTCTAGCATTGCTAGATTTACTTTTAAATTTTAAAGTATATGAGCAGATTGAGCGACTTTCCATCCAGAAAATTTGCTGTTGGCAAGACCTCACTACAAAGAAAAATGGTCTTTCCGGAGTCAAATGCTAAAAAATACATAAATACCAGCATTGTAAGTGATACAAACAGGTATTAAGCAACGGGCATAAATATCGTTCTGCTTGACGAGAAAAAAAGTAGGTAGATGAAAGAGTAAATTGGGTGTTCACTTTTCAGATGAGATCATGTCCCCCATATGTGAAGAAAATAGCCAATATGTAAAGAGAATTACAGATAAAAAGTTTTCTAGAATGAGATTTTCACTATGCAGCGTAGTGTGCACTGATATGAAACTTCCTGGCAGATTAAAACTGTGTGCTGGACCAAGACTCAAACTTGGTTATCGTAACCCCAGACCTGTGTTGCCGTTTTGGGAGGTAGATCTCGTATCTGGAAAGAGGAGATGACAGTTAGGGTACAATGGGCGAGCAGCTGCCATCAATTTTTGATGGTGCAGAACCCACAATAGTGGAACTGCTGCCTAGTCCAGAGGCACCTGTTACCAGTCTTACCCCACAATAGTATATCGAATCCAGACGTAATGTCGAAGCTGATAAAAAGTCATATGAGAGATTCCTGTAATCTAGGTGTGACTGCACCAATGCTGCATACAGCCATATCAAAGTAGAGTGGACCACACCGCGGTCGGTGTCGCTGAGGCATAGAAGAGCATTCAGGTGCGACCTACATGTCTGCTTTAGTTGACAAAGACGGGGATGCCATGTCAACTAATCATCAAAGACCGGTCCTAAAAAACACAATGACAGAAATGCATAACGTAGGTCACGGCATTAAAAAAATGGATGCTATGAGTGAAAGCCCAGGATTGTGCTTGGTGTATTGCTCCCTGCATTCTGCCTCCAGCAATAGCCGTCGCGGACGAACAAAAAAGATGGGGACACCATATGTCATGCAGCTGCCGCCAGATCATTGATAGCCACAAAAAGGAGAGCGACACTCAAAACAGAACCTTGTGCAAGCCCCTTCTCCTGCAGGGGGGGATGCTACAGGAGGCACCAACCTGTACCCAAAAAGTGTGACATGGAAGAAAGTTCTGGATAAAAATCAGGAGTGGGCCATGGAGGCCCCACTCCTTTAAGGTGGCAAGGACGTTATGGCACCATGTGGTATCATAAGATATATACGCAGATCAATGAAAACTGCAACAAGGAACTGATGTTGAGCAAAAGCTGTTCAGATAGCACACTTCAAGTGGACTAAATTATCTTCAGTAGAGCGCCCTTGGCGAAAAGCACCCTGGATCGGAGCCAAAGATCCGGGGATTCAAGGACACAATACAGCCTTCGACTAACCATATGTTCAAGTAACTTGCAGGACACTGAGTAAACAATCTGGACGACAGCTGTCCGTTTGAAGAGGCAATTTATCTGATTTCAAAATTGGAATAACGGCATTTTCTCGCTACTGGGAAGAGAATTCTGCATTGCACCAGGGATGGTTAAAGAAAGGCCAGGTACACTGCTGGAAAAATTTGCAACACCAAAAAATAATTAATGTAGAGTAATGAAATACCAGGAATATATTTGTTGAGACAACGTATGTAAAGTGATTAATGTTGCAGGATCAGAGATCAATGTGAGTGTGAGATAAGCCACTGCAAATGTAAATGTAAATGCTGGTACGCTGTTGTACATGTGTCATGTGTCAGTTTGTGGGATGGAGTTCCTGTTGCACTTGGTTGGCCAATATAAGGACAGTTAATGATGTTTGTGGATGGGTTGAAGCTGTCATCAGATGATGTCCAATATGTGCTCGATTGGAGGTAGAGCTTTACAGAAGTCAAACTGTGTTGTTAAAAAGTTATTCTCTGAATGGTGGTTCACCATTCTAAGTGGATTTAGGTTGAAATACTATGCAGAGATGAAGAGGCTTACAAAGGCTGGAATAGGCTGGTGAGATGCACCAAAGCAGTAGTTGGATGAAGACCACAACAGCAGACTTCAACTCAGTTTATTGATGGAAATCCAGCTCTTGCCGAAATTAGCTCTCTCTCTCTCTCTCTCTCTCTCTCTCTCTCTCTGACACCCACCCACACACACACACACACAAAAACACACACACACACACACACGCACACACACACACACACACACACACACACACACACACACACACACACACACACACACTCTCTCTCTCTCTCTCTTCCTTCTAGCTACCACTCCATCTCTCTTACCAGTGTGTTCGCAAGGTGATGGGACATATGATTCATGCCCGGATGATATGGTGGCTCGAGTCTCACAATTTTTGATGGATGCACAGTGTGGCTTTCAACACAGCATTCTGCAGTTGACCGTCTCATTATTTTGCCCACCCATGTCAAGAATGGTTTTCTGCAGAAATCCCAGACTGTCGCCGTGTTTTTCGATTTGGAGAAGGCCTATGACACCTGCTAGAGAGCTAGTACCCTCCATACTCTTCACATGTGGGGCTTCCGTGGCCACCTACCCTGTTTCCTTCAGACATTTTTAAAAGACTGAGTTTTCGAGGTGCATGAAGGGTCTGCCTTGTCGGACACCTTTATCCAGGAAAATGGTGTGTCTCAGGGTTCCATTCTGAGTGTCATTCTCATTGCTATCGCCATTAACCCTATAATGGCCTGTATCCCACTGGGCATCTCCGGATCCCTTCTTTTTGACGATATTGCCTTCTATTGCAGTTCTCTATGAACCTGTCTCACTTAGTGGCATCTTCAGCAATGTCTTGATTGTCTTTACTCCTGGAGCATCGACAATGGCTTTCGCTTTTCCACTGACAAAACTGTCTGTCTGAATCCCACGAACGCTGACTGCAAATTTGTATGTCCATCTGGTTATTTGACCTGTTGTGCTGCCATTCACAAACAGCATTCCAGGAGGTGTTTTCCTACAGGATAACACTTGCTCACATACTGCTGTTGTAAGCCAACATGCTATACTGTGTCAACATATTGCCTTGGCTTGCTCGATAACCAGCTCTACCTCCAATCGAGCACATATTGGACATCATCTGATGACAGCTTCAACCCATCCACAAACATCATTAACTGTCCTTATATTGGCCAACCAAGTGCAACAGGCATGGAACTCCATCCCACAAACTGACACATGACACATGTACAACAGCGTACCAGCATTAACATTTACATTTGCAGTGGCTTATCTCACACTCACATTCTACATCTACATCTATACTCCGCGAGCCACCTTACGGTGTGTGGCGGAGGGTACTTATTGTACCACTATCTGATCCCCCCTTCCCTGTTCCATTCACGAATTGTGCGTGGGAAGAACGACTGCTTGTAAGTCTCCGTATTTGCTCTAATTTCTCGGATCTTTTCGTTGTGATCATTACGCGAGATATATGTGGGCGGTAGTAATATGTTGCCCATCTCTTCCCGGAATGTGCTCTCTCGTAATTTCGATAATAAACCTCTCCGTATTGCGTAACGCCTTTCTTGAAGTGTCCGCCACTGGAGCTTGTTCAGCATCTCCGTAACGCTCTCGCGCTGACTAAATGTCCCCATGACGAATCGCGCTGCTTTTCGCTGGATCATGTCTATCTCTTCTATTAATCCAACCTGGTAAGGGTCCCATACTGATGAGCAATACTCAAGAATCGGACGAACAAGCGTTTTGTAAGCTACTTCTTTCATCGATGAGTCACATTTTCTTAGAATTCTTCCTATGAATCTCAACCTGGCGCCTGCTTTTCCCACTATTTGTTTTATGTGATCATTCCACTTCAGATCACTCCGGATAGTAACTCCTAAGTATTTTACGGTCGTTACCGCTTCCAATGATTTACCACCTATGGCATAATCGTACTGGAATGGATTTCTGCCCCTATGTATGCGCATTATATTACATTTATCTACGTTTAGGGAAAGCTGCCAGCTATCGCACCATGCATTAATCCTCTGCAGGTCTTCCTGGAGTACGTACGAGTCTTCTGATGTTGCTACTTTCTTGTAGACAACCGTGTCATCTGCAAATAGCCTCACGGAGCTACCGATGTTGTCAACTAAGTCATTTATGTATATTGTAAACAATAAAGGTCCTATCACGCTTCCTTGCGGTACTCCCGAAATTACCTCTACATCTGCAGATTTTGAACCGTTAAGAATGACATGTTGTGTTCTTTCTTCTAGGAAATCCTGAATCCAATCACAAACCTGGTCCGATATTCCGTAAGCTCGTATTTTTTTCACTAAACGTAAGTGCGGAACCGTATCAAATGCCTTCCTGAAGTCCAGAAATACGGCATCAATCTGCTCGCCAGTGTCTACGGCACTGTGAATTTCTTGGGCAAATAGGGCGAGCTGAGTTTCACATGATCTCTGTTTGCGGAATCCATGTTGGTTATGATGAAGGAGATTTGTATTATCTAAGAACGTCATAATACGAGAACACAAAACATGTTCCATTATTCTACAACAGATTGACGTAAGCAAAATAGGCCTATAATTATTCGCATCTGATTTATGACCCTTCTTGAAAATGGGAACGACCTGCGCTTTCTTCCAGTCGCTCGGTACTTTACGTTCTTCCAGCGATCTACGATAAATTGCTGATAGAAAGGGGGCAAGTTCTTTAGCATAATCACTGTAGAATCTTAAGGGTATCTCGTCTGGTCCGGATGCTTTTCCGCTACTAAGTGATAGCAGTTGTTTTTCAATTCCGATATCGTTTATTTCAATATTTTCCATTTTGGCGTCCGTGCGACGGCTGAAGTCAGGGACCGTGTTACGATTTTCTGCAGTGAAACAGTTTCGGAACACTGAATTCAGTATTTCTGCCTTTCTTCGGTCGTCCTCTGTTTCGGTGCCATCGTGGTCAACGAGTGACTGAATAGGGGATTTAGATCCGCTTACCGATTTTACATATGACCAAAACTTTTTAGGGTTCTTGTTTAGATTGTTTGCCAATTTTTATGTTCGAATTCGTTGAATGCTTCTCTCATTGCTCTCTTTACGCTCTTTTTCGCTTCGTTCAGCTTTTCCTTATCAGCTATGATTCGACTACTCTTAAACCTATGATGAAGCTTTCTTTGTTTCCGTAGTACCTTTTGTACATGATTGTTATACCACGGTGGATCTTTCCCCTCGCTTTGGACCTTAGTTGGTACGAACTTATCTAAGGCGTACTGGACGATGTTTCTGAATTTTTTCCATTTTTGTTCCACATCCTCTTCCTCAGAAATGAACGTTTGATGGTGGTCACTCAGATATTCTGCGATTTGTGCCCTATCACTCTTGTTAAGCAAATATATTTTCCTTCCTTTCTTGGCATTTCTTATTACACTTGTAGTCATTGATGCAACCACTGACTTATGATCACTGATACCCTCTTCTACATTCACGGGGTCGAAAAGTTCCGGTCTATTTGCTGCTATGAGGTCTAAAACGTTAGCTTCACGAGTTGGTTCTCTAACTATCTGCTCGAAGTAATTCTCGGACAAGGCAGTCAGGATAATGTCACAAGAGTCTCTGTCCCTGGCTCCAGTTCTGATTGTGTGACTATCCCATTCTATACCTGGTAGATTGAAGTCTCCCCCTATTACAATAGTATGATCACGAAACTTCTTCACGACGTTCTGCAGGTTCTCTCTGAGGCGCTCAACTACTACGGTTGCTGATGCAGGTGGTCTATAGAAGCATCCGACTATCATATCTGACCCACCTTTGATACTTAGCTTAAACCAGATTATTTCACATTCGCATTCGCTAATAACTTCACTGGATATTATTGAATTCTTTACTGCTGTAAATACTCCTCCACCATTGGCGTTTATCCTATCCTTGCGGTATATATTCCATTCTGTGTCTAGGATTTCGTTACTGTTCACTTCCGGTTTTAACCAACTTTCCGTTCCTAATACTATACGCGCACTATTTCCTTCAATAAGAGATACTAATTCAGGAACCTTGCCCTGGATACTCCTGCAGTTTACCAATATTACGTTAACTTTTCCTGTTTTTGGTCTCTGAGGACAGACGTTCTTTATCAACGATGATAATGTCCTCTCTGGTAAGCCGTCAGGTATTTTATCGTTTCGCCCAAGGGGGGGTCCCTCTAACCTAAAAAACCCCCGTGTGCACGCCACACGTACTCTACTACCCTAGTAGCTGCTTCCGGTGCGTAGTGCACGCCTGACCTGTCTAGGGGGGCCCTACAGTTCTCCACCCAATAACGGAGGTCGATGAATTTGCAACCATTATAGTCGCAGAGTCGTCTGAGCCTCTGGTTTAGACCCTCCACACGGCTCCAAACCAGAGGACCGCGATCGACTCTGGGCACTATGCTGCAGATATTAAGCTCAGCTTGCACTCCGCGTGCGATGCTGGTTGTCTTCACCAAATCACCCAGCCGCCGGAAGGAACCAAGGATGGCCTCAGAACCCAAGCGGCAGGCGTCATTCGTTCCGACATGTGCTACTATCTGCAGCCGGTCACACCCAGTGCGTTCAATAGCTGCCGGAAGGGCCTCCTCCACATTACGGACGAGACCCCCCGGCAAGCACACCGACTGCACACTGGCATTCTTCCCCGACCTACCCGCTATTTTCCTGAGGGGCTCCATAACCCGCCTAACGTTGGAGCTCCCTATAACTAATAGGCCCGCCCTCTGTGACTGTCGGGACCTTGCCGGAGAATCGGCCACTGGCCCAACAGGCGAGGCATCCTGTGGTGGCTCGGAAACGATGTCATCACCACTAGGAAGCACCCCGTACCTGTTGGAAAGGGGTAAGGCAGCTCCCACGCGGCCAGATCCCACCTTCGCCTTTCGGCCAGGCACGCGCGAGCCCACCACTGTCCGCCATTCACCCTGGAGTGATGGCTGACCGGTAAGATGCTCACTGCCGGAAGACGCAGCGACATCAGGGGTTCCACGTGATTCCAAGGCCACCGAAGTAGGCATAGGTCTCACCACAGTTGCCCCAACGCCACTACGAGCCGTCGCCTGCGCCTCGAGTTCGATGAGCCTAACAGACAAAGCCTCCACCTGCCCCCGAAGAGTGGCCAATTCTCCTTGCGTCCGCTCACAACAACCACAGTCCCTACACATGACTATGTTTACCCTACTCTATACGGTGACAAATTCCCAAGATAATCTTCTGATGAGCTACTCTGATAATCAAGAAACACTCACTGAAATACGAGACGCGAAAACTACGCTAGGTTTTCCCAGAAAAACTATTTAAAAGCTAAGCGCAGCAAATAAGTACAAAAACACTTTATACAAACAGTACTCGCTGCTGCTGGTGCTCTCGCTCTGGCTGTCACAAGACAACTGCTGATTCAAGTGACTAGTGGCTAACGGCCGCGAAACAAACAAAAGACGGTTTTAGGGCGCTTTCTGTTCTAAACGATCAAGAAAACACTAAGAAATCTAACACGAAAACTACGTAAAGTTTTATCAAGAACTGTTAGTTACTATGCAGAGCAGATAAACACAAATAGAATCCCTTCCTTAGTGGAAGGTCGTAAACAAAATGCAAAATAAATGCTTTATACACACAGTACTCGCTGCTGCTGGTGCTCTCGCTCTGGCTGTCACAAGACAACATTGATCTCTGATCCTGCAACATTAATCACTTTACATACGTTGTCTCAACAAATATATTCCTGGTATTTCATTACTCTACATTAATTATTTTTTGGTGTTGCAAATTTTTCCAGCAGTGTACCTGGCCTTTCTTTAACCATCCCTGGTGCAATGCAGAAGTCTCTTCCCAGTAGCGAGAAAATGCCGTTATTCCAATTTTGAAATCAGATAAATTGCCTCTTCAAACGGACAGCTGTCGTCCAGATTGTTTACTCAGTGTCCTGCAAGTTACTTGAACATATGGTTAGTCGACGGCTGTATTGTGTCCTTGAATCCCCGGATCTTTGGCTTCGATCCAGGGTGCTTTTCGCCAAGGGCGCTCTACTGAAGATAATTTAGTCCACTTGAAGTGTGCTATCTGAACAGCTTTTGCTCAACATCAGTTCCTTGTTGCAGTTTTCATTGATCTGCGTATATATCTTATGATACCACATGGTGCCATAACGTCCTTGCCACCTTAAAGGAGTGGGGCCTCCATGGCCCACTCCTGATTTTTATCCAGAACTTTCTTCCATGTCACACTTTTTGGGTACAGGTTGGTGCCTCCTGTAGCATCCCCCCCTGCAGGAGAAGGGGCTTGCACAAGGTTCTGTTTTGAGTGTCGCTCTCCTTTTTGTGGCTATCAATGATCTGGCGGCAGCTGCATGACATATGGTGTCCCCATCTTTTTTGTTCGTCCGCGATGGCTATTGCTGGAGGCAGAATGCAGGGAGCAATACACCAAGCACAATCCTGGGCTTTCACTCATAGCATCCATTTTTTGGCTGCCATGACCTACGTTATGCATTTCTGTCATTGTGTTTTTTAGGACCGGTCTTTGATGCCTAGTTGACATGGCTTCCCCGTCTTTGTCAACTGAAGCAGACATGTAGGTCGCACCTGAATGCTCTTCTATGCCTCAGCGACACCGACCGCGGTGTGGTCCACTCTACTTTGATACGGCTGTATGCAGCATTGGTGCAGTCACACCTAGATTACAGGAATCTCTCATATGACTTTTTATCAGCTTCGACATTACGTCTGGATTCGATACACTATTGTGGGGTAAGACTGGTAACAGGTGCCTCTGGACTAGGCAGCAGTTCCACTATTGTGGGTTCTGCACCATCAAAAATTGATGGCAGCTGCTCGCCCATTGTACCCTAACTGTCATCTCCTCTTTCCAGATACGAGATCTACCTCCCAAAACGGCAACACAGGTCTGGGGTTACGATCACCAAGTTTGAGTCTTGGTCCAGCACACAGTTTTAATCTGCCAGGAAGTTTCATATCAGTGCACACTATGCTGCAGAGCGAAAATCTCATTCTAGAAAACTCTTTATCTGTAATTCTCTTTACATATTGGCTATTTTCTTCACATATGCGGGACATGGTCTCATCTGAAAAGTGAAAGCAAGCCTGTAAAAGAAGGGGGGGGGGGGGGCAGTTCTCAATTCTTGAGCAGTGACCCTCTTGTTGTTTTTTTTTTTTTTTTTTTTTTTTTTTTTTTTAACCTTTGCAATTTGGGTGAGTTTATGTTCAATCCTTGCACCCAATTTACTCTTTCATCTACCTACTTTTTTTCTCGTCAAGCAGAACGATATATATGCCCGTTGCTTAATACCTGTTTGTATCACTTACAATTTATGAATTTTTTTTGCATTTGACTCCGGAAAGACCATTTTTCTTTGTAGTGAGGCCTTGCCAACAGCAAATTTTCTGGATGGAAAGTCGCTCAATCTGCTCATATACTTTAAAATTTAAAAGTAAATCTAGCAATGCTAGAATGTATACAAAATACTGATATACCCATTTTCAAGTTGTTGTTTAAAGATTCGTGACTTTTAAAACTTACGTAGATTATCTTTTTGTGATGGAACTTTACATAAGAAGTTATTAAGAACATTGCGAATATCACATGACGAACAATTGAATGACTAAAGCAGTGTTATCAACCCTCATTCATTGACACATGTAATAAATTCATCGAGGCAGTGAAGTCCAGAGCTGTTGTAAAAATTTCTGAAATTAAAAGTATATATTACCTAATGAAAGTATTATTTTGGGGTGAAAGAACAGAATAATTATTATTTTTGGAATGTAATAATTCACTATGGCTTCATTTTAATTCTAATAAGTTTCACACTGTAATGAAACATTGTCTAAATGCCTCTCTCTCTCTCTCTCTCTCTCTCTCTCTCTCTCTCATTTGTTATAACTTACCGCTGTTATTTTGTATTTGTATTGCAGTCATTACATTAAAATTGGCTATATTGATTCTGCAATTTATACTATTATGATATTGCTAAGAATTGATTTAGAGAATAAACGTATATATTTATTTGTAAGATACTGTAAATTTATACCACTGGAACTCTTTCAAAATATTTGATTGCGTAATACTGCCAATAAATACAATGGCTTTCTTTCTTCTGTTTATAATTGTAATAGATGTTGGACACTTTGACTCCAAGTATGTTATACAGAAACGCAGTGATTTTTTACAAAAGGCAAAACTATGTGTTCGAAGAATTGTGGAGAGGAGGGTACGTGATGTATTTTAAGTAGGTTATAAAGAGTAACTATAACAACATAAACAATAAATTATTGATAAAATTATGTAATTGAATCGATAAAAAATCTACTCACCAAGCGGCAGCAGAACATACACATAAAAGACTGTTGTGATTGGCAAGCTTTCGGAGCCTGTGGCTCCTCCAGACAGAAGCGTTGAAGGGGAAGGAAGAAGGGTAAAGGAAAAGGCCTGGAGAGTTCCAGGAAAAAGTGTAGATTTTGGGAAAGTCACCCAGAACTGCGGATCAGGCAAAAAATAGAAACGACACATGTCATATACCAGCTATTATGTAAACACTGTTCAGCTTTCTACATCTGCATGACTACCACCAAATTATCAGTTAGGATAAATGGGCATAGGCATAGTGTATATACTGGAAACTCGCAATATCCTGTTGCAGAGCATGCTCTACAACATGGCATACGTGACCTCGGCACTTGTTTCACCACACATGCCACCTGGATTCTTCCGCCAGACACCAGTTTCTCAGAACTCCGCAGGTGGGAACTAGCACTACAACGTGTCCTTGGTTCTCACCACCCACCTTGCCTTAATTTACGTTAATTTCTCCTGTCTCAGCTTTTCTTCACTGTAATTACTCTTTGCTTCACTTCGTTTTAGCTTTCTACATCTTTCATTGTCTTTCCCGTCTATTTTCACTGCCCCCTCCCACAGCTGTTGCATACAATACACTTAGCTTCTCACTCTTATTAACTCATGTACAGTTTTAGTAGTAATCTCTGTCTTGCATATTACCCTGTCTTCCACCTTTAAGCTCTCAGGTTTCCGAATCTTGCCCGATGCAGTACCCAACAATTAGTCTTTCCTTATCATCCTGTACTGTAAGTCACCCATGACCCACGGTTGTGGGTAACTTTCTCGAAATCTACCCCTTTTCTTAGACCTCTCCAGTCCTTTTCCTTCACCCTTCTTGCTTCCCCTGCAACCCTTCAGCCTGAAGAAGGAGTCACTGGCTCCAAACGCTTGCCTATCACAACAGTCTTTTATGTGTGTGTTCTGCCACTGTTTGGTGAGTAGATTTTTTATTTATCCAATTAAATAATTTTATAAAGAGTATCTGTGTGTGATGTTTTTATTGGTATACAACTTGTTATAAACAAAACTTATTTTTACTATTTAATATGTTTCCAGATATTTACCAGTGGTAAAGATGAAATTGGGTTGATTGTACTTGGTTCTGACAAGACACAGAATCCACTTGATTACCCAAATGTGAGTGTGGAATTTCCTCTTGCACTGCCTACATGGCAGATGATATCCTTTGTGGAGAAATCTTTACATGAAAGTGAAATAAAAACAGATTGGATAGATGGTGTTGTTGTTGGCATGCAAGTCTTGAAAGATGAGCTAGAGTAAGTATTTAAAGCTATCTGTTTCATGACATTCCTGGAACATGTTCCAGAATGTGTGTTACACAAATCACAGTGACATAGTTGTGACTTTATAAACTTGAATCAATATGTTTTTGTAATGAAAAAGAAACAGAAGGCACAATACCTGCAGAAATAGGAATTTTTTTTGTGTGATTTTGCTGTATGAATGTTTTTTACAGTTTTTCAGCTCAATAATTAAGGAGGTATTGATACAAGGCTTTGCCAAAAATCCATCTGTCACCTACAATTCCAGCCCTGTCACTGGCATTCCCTACCCCACAATATGACTGGGCCACCATGAAAGCAGCCACATCATTGTCAAATTCACTGAAACTACTACATAGCAATTTACTTGAGTATGGCTGCTGTTGTGGTCTTCAGTTTGGTTTAAGCACTGCGTCAATACCTTCTCTTCATAGCACTCGGAGGTCGCGATCTGCGACTGTTTTTACAAATGGCAAGAGAACTTTTCCTCTAGTTGCTTGTTTTTCAGTGAAAGATGCAAATATTTTAGAATGTAGTGCCTTATGTATATCTGTTAGAATAGCCACAAGGTCTGAAAGTTAATTTCAAATGATTGAGCTCTTCTACAGAGTATTGAAATTCACAGATTCTTCCAACCTGGTCCACCAATGTCTTACATACTCCTCTTCCTATATGGATTGTTTCCAGTATTTGGAGATGAAACATTAGGCAGCAAAACGTGCCTTATAACCAAAATCTAATGAACATATAATTAAATTAACCAAAGATGTAATGTTGCACTCTGAGGTAAGACTAATCTTGAATGCAAAGCCAAAGTGGAAATTAAATGTACGCTGCAACATTCATCTCACTTTTTGTTATTGAAATTATTCACAGTGCCATAGGGAGAACTGAGTTTATGTGTTTTATAGAGTCAGATACACGCTGTGGCACAGGGTGCTGTCCGTTATTCTCCTGACTATGATGTGCAGGAATGGTAGTCTTCCTTCTTCTTTGGTCTCCATAGTGAATTTGATTTTGTGGCGTGTGGAGTTCAGATGTACAAAGAAGTCAAGAAGTTTGTCTCTTCCATGAGGTCAGATGACAAGTGTGTTATCCACATAACAGAAGAAGAAGAAAAAGAAGAAGAAGATGGATTTCCATTTGGATGACATCAGGGCCTCTTCCTCGAAGTGCACCGTAAACGTATTCACAATCTCTGGTCAGAGTTGGCTGCCTATTGTGACTCCATCTGTTTGCGGGAGGGGGATGTGCCACGAGTCAGTGAAGTGGGAAAGTTGACCAAGTAATATGCGTGACGTGTCATACCTCGACTGATATTGAGAACAGAATAAAAATTCAGAGGCATTACTTTTCAGCACTCCCATGCATATTCTGTATGCAAGAAAAGCTTATGGAGCAGGTTTCTCATTCAGAAATTCTATTTCAGTGTTGGTTGTTTACACGAAGACCGTGTTAAGCATAATGGAAGAAGGAGAAATGTTTATAAGCATTCCAGATTTGGCAGTGGCAGGCTCATGGTCTGCTGAGACTCTGGTTTATTGTTTCACTATATTGCTGCTTGCATTGCTCAGAATCTCATTTTGTGCGAACATAAAATTGGTAGGTTCAGGAGGGCCATGCTAAATGCCTTGCAGGGCCTCAGTAGTGCCACCCAACTAGCACCTGAGAGGGCAGACAAGTGTTCGCTCATGCATACGTGATCCTGCAGTGAAGTTGTGTACATTTAGTCAGGAAGTGGGCTTGTATACAGTGAGACAAGTATCCACACAGACAATGTGATGGCATCTGGAGCAGCACAGACTGTCAAGCCCTTAATGCAGCTCTAGAGAGAGGTGAACTGACAGCGGTGCAACTGACAACAATGCCAGACACAGGAATGGCACTGTGTCATCGTATCAGATGAGTCTCGGTTCTGCAACATCGTCACAATTGATGTACTCGTGTGTGGAGGCTCTGATGCCAACAGACCTGGCCAGATTGTACCTGTCATTCCCATGCGGGTCCAGCATGTGATGTGATGGTATGGGGTGCAACTGGATACATGTCACAACCTCTGGTTCACATAGCCAGTAATTTGGACAGCAGCCATTGCATTTGTGTTTTGTTAAGGCCTATCGCTGTGCCCTATTCTCAAGGGCTCCGTGACGTTATCTTTTAACAAGATAATGCAAGACTACACATCACCTGAGCTGTACTGAGCTACCTCGATACAGAGAGTGTTCCACTGTTGCCGTATCCAGCATTTTCTTCAAATCTGTCACCTGTGTGGAACGTCTGTTCACTGGATGCCAAGAGATGGCTATGCCACCAGTCGCCAGCCACTACAGTTGATGAACTCTGACATATGACATACAGTTGAGTAGCATGAAATGATGTACCCATGGCTGTAATCCAACCTCGATTTGATATCCAGTGTGATGAGAGCTGTTCTGCTGTTCCAGTTTCAATACTGAAATTCATATATTATTTTTATGCTATCCTAACCAGATTGGACTGTGGTGTCATACAGCATAAAATATCTTACAACATGTTGAATCAGTGATGAGAAGTGTAGAACAGCCAGCAGGGGAAAGATGTTGGCAATGAGACAGCTTTTATGTAGAACAGCAGTACAGTGTTTCACAGTGCATAATGCTTCTGCAGATTGAGAACAAAATGTGTGGTTTGCTTTCATCCATTTTCACAAACATAGCCATGAAAAATAATGTTGACATTACTGTGCATTTCACTCTGAGGCATATTGCACTCTGAGAATGTTCATCGAATTCAGTTACTTTGTATTATATTTCAGTAACAGTGACATAATAGCAAATTGGACTGTATGAGTTTTTATGGATTTTTTTTCCAGAGACACCCTACCATTTCTTCAGATTTATTTAATTTGGGTATAAATCCTTTCCAGCATATATGCTGTACACAAAATGTTGAACATAAAATGTAGCTATCTGCTGATTTAACATCTTGCTGAGTATACCAGTACAATGTTTTGTTGTAACAAATAGTTCAATGTATTTTACACACTTATAAACTTATTTATACAGTTATAGTAATTTATACCATTACATTAATGTTGTACCTTAATGTTCTGGAAGATGATATTATAAGGAGCCTCATACTTTTCCTGGATGATAGAGTTGTCTATAATGAATTATTGCCTGAAAAAAATCTGCACAAATTTGAGTCAGATCATAACATTTCAAATTGGTCCAAAGATAGGCAACTGAGTTTAAGTTTTCAGAAATGTAAATTGGAGCACATCACAAAACAAATAAAAGACAGTATTGTATGACTACATTATCAAATAATCACAGTTTTAATTAGTCAACTCATACAAATATCTGGATGAAATGAAATGGTGACATAGACTCACTTGTAGGCAAAGCAGAATGCAGACTTCAATTCATTGGTAAGATACTGGAAAATGTAATCAGTCTATAGAGGACATAGCTTACAAAATACTTGTGTGGCCCATTCTAGAATATTGCTTAAGTATGACCCATAACAAATAAGGCTAATGGCAGACATTGAATGTATACAAAATAGTGTAGCATGATTGATCATAGATTTATTTGATGCATGGGAGAGCATCAAGAAGCTACTAAAAATTGGAAATGCCAGACAAGTGAAGATAGACGCCAAATATATGACAAAACCCAACTTATGAAATTTCAGGAACCTGTATTAAGTGAGGTATTTAGGGATTATATAATAACCGCATATGTATCACTCCTATAGGGACCATGAAGGCAAGATTAATTACAGTATGCACAGAACCATTTAAAGAATCATTCTTCCCACACTCCACATGAGCATTGAATGGGGAAAAACCATAATGTGTGGTACAACAATGTACTTTGTCGTACAACCCACAGTGGTTTATACAGTGTGCATGGAGACATGGAATCAGTTGACAGTAGCTGGGTAATGGTTCATATTGATTCCCATTTCCCTGTTGCAGTAGGTGATCTCATGCCTCTAATTATTTTTTCATTGCTATCTTAACTTGCATTCTTCAATTCAGTTTATTAACCCTTCTTATCTCTTTGTATTAGGGCAAATGTACAGTTAACTTTTAAGGAATTTGTATTTTCAATTTATCACCTGGAGGTTTGTTTCATATGCAGCAGCAATGTTACAAATTATTTGTTTCAGTTTCTTTAGAATAATTTGCTGTTTCACAGGTGCCTTGAAGAAAATAAAAGATCTCGAAAGTGTCTTAATGACAACCGATGGCCTCATGTTGACAAGACAGCTGGTTGCCTTGCAGAGGGCAGGGCTTGACGGTCTGAACATCAGCTTAGACACCCTGCAGTCCCAACGCTACAACCAGATCACGATGAGGAAAGGCTGGGAGCGAGTCATGGCTGGCATAGATCTAGCCTTGCAACTTGAATACGACCCTGTGAACGTATTACTAGTGCAGCGGTCATCTTATGCAGACTTTCATAAGCAAAAGATATAAATCTGTTGTTAAGAATAGCAATACAAGAATCACCATTTTAAAGCAGTACGCCCTCACCCTCGCCCCCATCACCGCTCCCACCCTCACCCCTGTCTCCACACTGCAGCTGTAAGTGAAGGAAGGTATATTAAGACAGAAGAAGTAAATTTTAGCTGACGATGCTAACAGTTTCATAGTTTATACAACATAAAAAATTATGCCTTGCAAGTTTACCAATTAAATATCTTATATTTTCCTCCCAAGAGAGTCTTATGAGACTCAAGATCTTTACAGTTTCTCTTTTATTCTTTTGTGTCTTTAGTTTAAAATAAGTTTCCTCTATTGTGGTGTTGTTTTGAAAAAATACTCGATTGTTTGGAAAAATTATTCTTAATTCTGTAGTCACACTTTTGTTGTGTCTAAGTACTACTGGTTTCAGTAGCAAGTACCAGCATCAGTTCATCTTATTATCAAAAATTTCTTTGCAGAATAAAAGCTGACCACTGTGGCCAAGCGGTTCTAGGCACTTCAGTCCGGAACCGTGCTGCTGCTACGGTCGCGGGTTCGAATCCTGCCTCAGGCAGGGATGTCCTTAGGTTAGTTAGGTTTAAGTAGTTCTAAGTCTGGGGACTGATGACCTCAGACGTTAAGTCCCAACTGCAAACTAGACATACCATTTTCAGGGTGCAGTTCACATCTATTGAAAGCACAACAGTGACCTTTACTTTTAGTAGATAAGACACCTACTGGGGTAAGTGACTTGATGACTGCACACAAGAAGTTGTCATTTATTCCATATGTAGCTACCATGCAGACTCATATTTTGTATTAGTTTGTCCTTACTCTTCCAAAAGGTTAAACCTTGTCTCTGGAGCCACAGCTTCCTCTCTTCAGCAGTTGTCTTCATCTCCATGTGTGAAGAAAATCCCATTCATTGATCATATTGTTTAAGTAGGATGTTCTCAGTCATCCCCTTGTTTTCTTACCTACGATCTTGCCTTCAGAAATGTTTTTTAAAAGATTATCATCTTCAGTTAAGTGTCCAGTGTATTTTGCTTTGCCCTGGCCTATAACTTTCAGTGGTTCTTTCTTCTCTCCTATTTCGTTTAACATTTCTGTCAATGCAGC